>NW_007380401.1:0-24828 GCF_000475195.1 Diaphorina citri | reverse complement strand
AATAATGCCATCCAATGGAAACCGTGGTGACAAAATACCAAGTCCTTTGTGTGAAGAGACTTGTGAAAGCTTCGACCCCTGTGATACAAACTTGATCACTGATCTCACTTACGATATCTCACTTAACAGTGCTATCACGAGATCAATCAGTCCTCCAAGTGACGCTATGCCACGCAGTGGAAGTCTTGATAATTATGGTACAAACTTGATTCCATATCCTACTTCTGATAGTAGACCTGCTACCCCTCCTCAAAATGAAATAATGCCATCCAATGGAAACCGTGGTGACAAAATACCAAGTCCTTTGTGTGAAGAGACTTGTGAAAGCTTCGACCCTTCTCTTCAAAGTCATACAATGGCATTCAATGAACATGAAACAATACCATCCAATGGAAACTTTGGGGATACATTACCAAGCCCTTTGTGTGACGAGACTTGTGATGATGTGGCCTTTGATAATTACAATAATAACAGTGAAAACTTGGTTAGTCAATTTGCTGATATCACTGAGATTCCTAATGAAGACAAAACATCTACACCTGCTCAAGATAAAACAGTGCCACCACCTACACTCTTTCGTGAAAACCTACCTGATAGTTCGTCTGCTGAAATGCCAGTCCGCCGTCTGGACAAATACACGGGCCTGCTGCAAGAGTTAGAGAGACATGTAGATGAAGCTCATGTAGACAGGGGGGACTCACAGCGGTGTGTGTCCGTGTATCGGGATATACAGGTGAGTAACAAGACGCGTGTGGTCTGTGTCATAGCAAACCCATCCCGTAGTAGTATGCCTCTCATCAGATGGGGGAAAAGAGGGGGAAAAGAGATGCAACACGAAACTTTTGGATAAGATAGGTGCTGCGGTTGTCGGTATTTTGACCCCTTTTTGGCGTTTTCAGCTATACCGACTAAACGGTTAGAGGTATTGTAAAAGTTACAATGGAAGAACACTCAAATAAGCATCATTCAATAGGATAAGGAAAGTCGTGTTATGTTCACACCAGATTGTAGTTTTATACAAGATTACCAAGGATGAACAATTGTCCTCCATACAGAATGAAAGTGCAGTAACTCTTAACTATGATACAAGACCTTCTGATCCTGAAAGTTCTAACATGCCATCTGGTTGTGGTGATAAATTTCGGAATTCTTTGTGTGATGAGACTTGTAGTGATGAGACCATTGCTAGCAGCACACTTATCAACTTGATTCCATGTCCTACTTCTGAGAATGAACGCACCTCTCTTCAAAGTCATACAATGGCATTCAATGAACATGAAACAATACCATCCAATGGAAACTTTGGGGATACATTACCAAGCCCTTTGTTTGACGAGACTTGTGATGATGTGGCCTTTGATAATTGTGGTACAAACTTGGTTCCATATCCTACTTCTGATATTAGACTTGCTACACCTCAAAATGAAATAATGCCATCCAATGGAAACCGTGGTGACAAAATACCAAGTCCTTTGTGTGAAGAGACTTGTGATAGCCTCACACACCAGATTTTTTTTTTTCAAGACGTATTCCGATTTAATCTGCAGTGTTAATTGCATACTCTCTCGGGAGAGGAGCAATCAGTCCCATAATAGAATAGAATTCGAATGTAATAGAAAGTCGTGTGATATTCACACCAGATTTTTCTTTTCTTTTGTTACAGGCGGCCTGTGCTATGGTTCGTCGTCAGAAGGAGTTGGAGCTGGAGGTGCTTACTGGAGGGGTGAGGGGGTGGGAGGGGGAGGAGCTAAGTCATCTGGGGGAGGTACTACATATGGGATCCGTGGCGGTAGGCACCTCCCATCAAGACAGGTTAGAATCTATAACTTAAGTTTCTTTCTTTTTATTTTTTAAAAGGTTTGATAGAGGGAACTGTAACTTGAGGAGCTAAGTCATCTGGGGGAGGTACTACATATGGGATCCGTGGCGGTAGGCACCTCCCATCAAGACAGGTTAGAATCTATAACTTTAGTTTCTTTCTTTTCATTTTTTAAGAGGTTTGACAGAGGGAACTGTAACTGCCAAGGTCTTATCGTCCCGAAATCGAAGAGAGAAGGAAGACAGGACAGGAGAAAGCCAGCCGTTCCGAGAACGAACCTTATCCCTTCAGGATAAAATCCGCCCCGGGCGGGAACCGAACCCGCGGCCTAACGCTTACAAGGCAGACGCGTTACCAACAAAGCTAACTAGGCTTTCCCATAACCGTATTTTTTAAAAAAAATTTCGGCCCGAATGAATCAACTTCGGAAAAGTGCATTAAAAGACCATAAAAGACCATTTTTTTTTTTTAATTAATCAGGGTGTTTATTTTGTAAAATGTACCCCCAGGAAGACAGGACAGGCGAAGGCCAGCCGTTCCGAGAACGAACCTTATCGCTTCAGGATAAAATCCGCCCCGGGCGGGATTCGAACCCGCGGCCTAACGCTTACAAGGCAGACGCGTTACCAACAAAGCTAACTAGGCTTTCCCATAACCATATTTTTAAAAAAAATTTCGGCCCGAATGAATCAACTTCGGAAAAGTGCATTAAAAGACCATTTTTTTCTTAAAAAAAATAATAAAAAAATAATCAGGGTGTTTATTTTGTAAAATGTACCCCCCATAATGTATGAAATATATGAGACCTTGGTTAGACTGCGGGGGAAAAGGGACTTTTCAGTCCTATCCCAGCAGGATAAACAAGGTATATTCTATTCTATTCTATTCTATTCTATTCTATTCTATTCTATTCTATTCTATATAACTTTGAGTTCATTGTGCCACGGGTTAACTTTTTCTGATCGAGCTGAAACTTTGCAGGGATTTTTTTATTTACATTGGAACCATTTTAGGGGGGGATCGTCTTTCATTTCGAACTAGCCAGCCTAGTTAACTTAGTTGGTAGTGCGTCTGCCTTGTAAGCGCTAGGCCGCGGGTTCGATTCCCGCTGGGGGCGGATTTTATCCTGATGGGATAATGTTCGTTCTCGGAACGGCTGGCTTTCTCCTATCCTGTCTTCCTTCTCTCTTCGATTTCGGGACGATAAGACCATAGCAGTTAAAGTTCCCTCTGTCAAACCCATAGTATGTCCCTGATAAGATGGGCGCGATAAGAGACACAATACTTCCCATTGAGGTGCTGGGTCAACACGAGAACACCAGGAAGTGACCTGTTGAAATAGTTGAAATGGAAAAACGAGTACAAATTTTTGTCGATGGATAGTGGGGATCGAACCTGGGACCTTCTACATGACAAGCAAGCGCGTTACCACTGGCCTAACATGTCTTTTAGGGCAGTTGCCCATACACCTAAGCTTCAGAATGTTTTTTTTTTTATTTATTTATTTAAGCAATGTTTTTATTTATATTTATGAATTTATTCTGTACCAAATACATAAGACCTTGTTTAGACTGCGGGAGTAAAGGGACTTTTCAGTCTCATTTCGGCAGTATAAACAGGGTATATTCTGTTCTATTCTCATTCCCCGGTATCTCCTGATTCTAGGTCCTCTCATCGACACCATCCTGGCCATCTGTCAGACCAAGGACGATCTCAACCTGTGGATCGACAAGCTCTCCACCCAGATCCGTCATAACCGCGCCCCAGGCACCCTTCCCCACCCATCCACACCCCGCCCCGTGCCCCCACCCCATCATCCGGCCCTGGTAAGTGTCGCCCCCTACGCTCTGCTCACCGCTTACTTTGCCCGCCTCGTGAGGAAGAAAATCATTACACGACTCTTGCTTAAACGTTTGCTCTATCGCGAGTTCATGTATAGGGTGGACACGTCGCGTGTCAAGAAGAGGGAGAAGAAACGCGCGCCCCCACAGCAGCATAAGAACGAGTGTGTGATCTACCCTGAACCTTGCACCCAGGGTGGTACGGAATCTAGCGAGGAAGAAGAAGAAGAGGATAGTGTGGAAACAACTAGCTCGTGTAGCTCGTTCGACTACCAGCAAGGCGCGCTAACACGAGGCAAATTCCTTCAAGCGGGCGGCTTAGGGAACGCTGGACAAGGCGGTATCACACGGGGCAACATTCACCTGGATCTGTCCAAGATCACGGCCGAGGACAATGTTTCGTTTCGCTCCCCGTTTGCTCAGCATTCGGTCGAGATGAGGTCGCGGTTTAGTGAGCCGATACTCAAGTCTGCGCGGTCTCGCATGAGTTCCCTTTTGGTGGGTGCTAATTCAACATCCAAGCTACCAGGAGGTTCTGACGCCGCAGGGGAACGTCTGGCGCATGCGGCCTCCCAACATGCGGACGGATATAGTGAGCCTTATTCTAGTTTGAACCTCGGAGCGATAGAATCTGAAGCAGAGGGGGAAGTAGACCCTGTGACCGAGAATATAAATCTCTCCCAGATCTCAAACAACGCGGACGTTCGTTCCATCGAATCAAACGTTGATCGAAAACCATCCACAGACTCCTCAATCGTTGATCTAAAACCATCCACAGGCTCCTCAAACGTTGATCAAACCGCTTCTCAATCGCATCTGTTCCACTCCAGCGTTAACTTGGAGATTGGAAGCCCCCTGTCGTCCAGTTCGGGGAGTTTTGTACTCGACAAGAGTTGTGATGACAACCGAGTGTGCCACCGCTGTACACCGCTGAAGTATGAAGTCCAAGTGCCTTACTATAAGGTCGAGTATAGGCGGAGTGACCTGTCCTCTGATGGTAGTACTGTTGCTTGTCCTCGGTGTGAAGGGGCAAGGACACCTTGTGAAGAAGGGATACACGCCTCAAGATCATCTTGTGATAGGGAAGTTCATACTTCAAAGACACCTTGTGATATACAAGAAGTCAGTCCATCAAGGTCACAATTTGAAGGAGGAGAGGTAAAGTCAAGGCCACTTCTGGAAGGAGGGGTAAATACTTCAAGGACATCCGAAGGAGGAATCTCATCAAAGTCAAGGTCAACCTGTGATAAACCAAATAGTCCTTCCAGTTCATTCGACAAAGAAGTAGTAAGACTTCGGAGATCTCAATCGCCGAAGAAGGGATACACGCCTCAAGATCATCTTGTGATAGGGAAGTTGATACTTCAAAGACACCTTGTGATATACAAGAAGTCAGTCCATCAAGGTCACGATTTGAAGGAGGAGAAGTAAATTCAAGGCCACTTCTTGAAGGAGGGGTAAATTCTTCAAGGACATCCGAAGGAGGAATCTCATCAAAGTCAAGGTCAACCTGTGATAAACCAAATAGTCCTTCCAGTTCATTCGACAAAGAAGTAGTAAGACCTCCGAGATCTCAATCGCCGTCTGAAGGAAAAGTTAGAGACCCGTCAATACCATCCTGTGAGAGAGGAGTCAGTCCTTGTGGGTCACCCTGTGAGGGTACAACTTGTCGTGAAGTATGCTCTGTACACGGTGATCAAAATGTTCTGGGTCTTCATTCATGTGATAGTCAAACAGATGGAGATCAAGCTAGTCTTGAAGTATGCTCTGTACACGGTGATCAAAATATTCTGGGTCTTCATTCATGTGATAGTCAAACAGATGGAGATCAAGCTAGTCTTCACTTTTCTGATTGTGAAATAGATGGAGATCGAATTCGTTCAGAATTTTGTGAAAAGTTGCCAGGTTCCGAGTTACCATATGGAGAGGGACTGACTACCTTGGAGCTGCCTAACAATGAGGTTGGACTAACGGTAAGCCTTGTACACTGTACATTCATGTGATAGTCAAACAGATGGAGATCAAGCTAGTCTTCACTTTTCTGATTGTGAAATAGATGGAGATCGAATTCGTTCAGAATCTTGTGAAAAATTGGACTCTGAGCTACCTTATGGAGAGGGACTGATTAACTTGGACCTGCCTAACAATGACGTTGGACTAACGGTAAGCCCTGTACACTGTGATAAAGAAGTTCCCAACTTGGATTTACGTAGCTCTGAAGTTGAAGGTCTACATACAGCATCGGGAGAAATGGTTGGTTCTGAATTGAATACCTGTGATATTCTCTGTGATAAAATGCTCCCTATGATCAAAATGTTCTGGGTCTTCATTCATGTGATAGTCAAACAGATGGAGATCAAGCTAGTCTTCGCTTTTCTGATTGTGAAATAGATAGAGATCGAATTCGTTCAGAATCTTGTGAAAAATTGGACTCTGAGCTATGTGAAAAGTTGCCAGGTTCCGAGTTACCATATGGAGAGGGGCTGACTAACTTGGACCTGCCTAACAATGAAGTTGAACTAACGGTAAGCCCTGTACACTGTGATAAAGAGGTTCCCAACTTGGATTTACGTAGCTCTGAAGTTGAAGGTCTACATACAGCATCGGGAGAAACGGATGGTTCTGAATTGAATACCTGTGATATTCTCTGTGATAAAATGCTCCCTCGTGTGAATAATATACTGTGTGCACCGGAAGACGCTAGTGACTGTGATATGAAACCAACCCGTCCAGATTCCAGCATACAGTGTGACACGGAAGACATTTGTATACAGCATAACAGCAAAGAAAGCTCTACTATGTCTGATGAAGATCTTTCAGGGTCCTGTGATAATTCTATTGATCATGTTTACAGCAAAGGCATTGATAATATAAAAACATCATCTGACGGTGAGAAAGCAAACTCCACCGAGCTTAGTGACCGTGGAGAAAGACTCTTAACGGCTATAACTAATGAAACTTCTGCAAAAGTACCCTTAAATTCTGACCCCACTGGAAGTTCTATGCAAAGTGTGAAATGTCCTTCTTGTATTGAATGTGAAGAGAGAACAAACTCACGAACATCATCTGACGGTGAGAAAGCAAACTCCACCGAGCTTAGTGACCGTGGAGAAAGACTCTTAACGGCTATAACTAATGAAACTTCTACAAAAGTACCCTTAAATTCTGACCCCACTGGAAGTTCTATGCCAAGTGTGAAATGTCCTTCTTGTATTGAATGTGAAGAGAGAACAAACTTACTAATTGAAGACATAAGACTGGACGATGTCTGTGATAACCCTACTGGTGAACTAGAAGGCAATTCCGTCACTGCTAACGATGACAGAAGATCTACTACCGTTGACGAAGGTGATAAAATGCTATCCAATAATAACAGTGAAAACTTGGTTAGTCAATTTGCTGATATCACTGAGATTCCTAATGAAGACAAAACATCTACACCTGCTCAAGATAAAACAGTGCCACCACCTACACTCTTTCGTGAAAACCTACCTGATAGTTCGTCTGCTGAAATGCCAATCTCTCCAAGTTGTGATATAAGACCGTTGAGTTCTCGAGAAGATGTAGTTTTATACAAGATTACCAAGGATGAACAATTGTCCTCCATACAGAATGAAAGTGCAGTAACTCTTAACTATGATACAAGACCTTCTGATCCTGAAAGTTCTAACATGCCATCTGGTTGTGGTGATAAATTTCGGAATTCTTTGTGTGAAGAGACTTGTAGTGATGAGACCATTGATAAGTTTGCTAGCAGACCCACTTGTGATACCAACTTGATTCCATGTCCTACTTCTGAGAATGAACGCACCTCTCTTCAAAGTCATACAATGGCATTCAATGAACATGAAACAATACCATCCAATGGAAACTTTGGGGATACATTACCAAGCCCTTTGTGTGACGAGACTTGTGATGATGTGGCCTTTGATAATTATGGTACAAACTTGATTCCATATCCTACTTCTGATAGTAGACCTGCTACCCCTCCTCAAAATGAAATAATGCCATCCAATGGAAACCGTGGTGACAAAATACCAAGTCCTTTGTGTGAAGAGACTTGTGAAAGCTTCGACCCCTGTGATACAAACTTGATCACTGATCTCACTTACGATATCTCACTTAACAGTGCTATCACGAGATCAATCAGTCCTCCAAGTGACGCTATGCCACGCAGTGGAAGTCCTATCGCGTCCTTCTGTGATATTCGACCAGCCAGTCCTTTCCGAGATAGCATTCCATCGAGCCCTGTGTTTAGGACACCTCCTAGTCCCTTCTGTGATAGTCCTGAAGAAAGAAGTTCTTGTAGCCCGCCGAATGACAGGAAATATGCTAGTTCTGAGAATGATAGGAATTCTGCTAGCCCTCAGAATGATAGGAATTCTGCCAGTCGGAAACTTGATGCTTGCAAGGATTCAGTTGATCCCCAGAATGCCGGGAATTCTACTAAACAGGAGTTTGAAATAGGTTGTCCTCTCCCGCAGGCTGAGGGAAATGATATTTTTCCCGATGAGCACTTCGGAAATTCTGCTAGTCTTCACTGTGACATCGTACCTGCTACTGCTGAGTATGTTAGAAATTCTAATTCACCATATGAAAGACTTCCAACGACTTCTCACTACGATATGAGACCCATTACACCGCGGTATGATCTCATACCTGTTCACGGTGAAAGAGAATCTTCTCTGAATTCTGCCGATGATGAAACTATCGCCCTTCCGTATGATTCTAGCGACTTATGTGATAATAAACCTGAACGTCATACGTCTATTCAAAGGTAGTGGAAGTCCTATCGCGTCCTTCTGTGATATTCGACCAGCCAGTCCTTTCCGAGATAGCATTCCATCGAGCCCTGTGTTTAGGACACCTCCTAGTCCCTTCTGTGATAGTCCTGAAGAAAGAAGTTCTTGTAGCCCGCCGAATGACAGAAAATATGCTAGTTCTGAGAATGATAGGAATTCTGCTAGCCCTCAGAATGATAGGAATTCTGCCAGTCGGAAACTTGATGCTTGCAAGGATTCAGTTGATCCCCAGAATGCCGGGAATTCTACAAATGATGTATCACTATATCACTGAAAAAAATAATGTGCCCTTATGAGTCTTACAATTATAACGTTATAACTTATATTAGACTTGTATGTTAAATTATGTAATAACTTCCCTATTAGTTTGCTACTAGACGCTAGTTTACTTATTGGTTTTATTTGCACCATGCACTTGTCACTTGTCACTATTTTCACTAACTCAACTAAAATGATACTTAATATTTTTTTATCAATAGTAAAATAATATGACAATATACATGTTAGCCTCAATCCCCGAATTGAGCGAAAAAACCGCTCACTCCGTGGAGAAAAAAATGCAAACTGCTCAATCCCCGAAATTCGGCAATAGATCAGTTGCGCTTACTTGAGTGATGTTTCAAAGTCATAGAGCAGGAAAAATGAGGATAGATAGATAGATAGATAGATAGATAGATAGATAAATATATCGTTGTATTAATTATAAAATAATTGTTACAATGGGGTTGACAACAGATCTTAGAAATAAATTAATAATACCTAAACAAGTATTTTTACTGGATTTTTTTTTTTCTTTTATCTTTTAACACTAATCAATGTGTAGGTACCTCGGTATTTAACCATTTGAAGTTTGAACTTTGTTCATTTAGATATGTACTTCAATTAGATATGATATGCATTTATATTTACATTTGTACTTATTTCCATTACCTGTAGGTAAGTTCATTACAGTATAGGTACTTTTTTTTAAATTTATTATTATTCTAAATAAAGAACCAACCAATACCTACTTAAATACAATAACTAGGTACTCGTATTTTCCAATCTTCTTTATGTAGGTACACCAAAACCTACTTTACACTACCAGGGTATGTTCATTTTACAGACGCATTTTCTTATTTTTATTCTGACTTGTGTGATTTCCATTCTTTCTTCCAGTGATAGGACTCTTGTTGCCTTGAGTAGGACTTCTTTGACTTTGACATAGTGTCTCAGCTTCTTCTACATCATATAGTATTCCATCAACATACAACTGATCATATTTGAGAACTGCATATTTTCTTTCTTGTCTCAGACGCATCATGATAGGTTTCAACTTCTTCCTTGCTTCTACAACTGAATCCGTATCTCATTGAAAAATAAAATTACAAATAAATGAATAAATACACCATATAATAATAACTAGCTACTAGCATGTAACTTCCCTCTTCTGGAGTAGGTAATCGTAGATACTGGTAATATTCACCTCTACATACCTAATCTACTTATAGGATTATCTGGCTAAGTAATTCAGGATGTGCGTCATTAACTACCTAATAATATTATAGACAACTCCTATGGATCGACTCTGCTTAGAATAGCTTAGATAAAGGTACCTTGTGAGCTCCTTGCCAAAGGACTCAAATATGCTCTTGAAGACTTGAAGTTCACATTCCTCGAGTACAGGAAGTTGCATTACCTGTGTTTCCCCTGTGAATTTTCTCCTAATGTAAATTTTAGACTGGCGTTTTCTCCCGACATTTGAAGATGAAAATGTTCAGGAGTTGCTAATTAAATTGCTAGCAGCAACTTCCCTGGAAGAGATTTTTGTTTGTTTATTTTTGCTTGTTTACTTTCTTATTTGGCTTTTTTTATTTATCTTTCGCTGCTGAGGTTTGCAGGCGAGGATTTTATATTGCTTGTAAACGTCTAGAGATACTTAGTGATCACAGAATAGCATAACATGTGGGTAATAATTAAAATTAGCACGTTGAATCCACAAAATTCCCACAGATCACAGATGTTAAGTAACGTTGTGTACTGTAGGGTTACTATTTCGTTTTCTGTCTGGCGACCGTCTAATACTAATACATCACTGGCTGGAGGGATATACTTATCCTCGTAACTCGTATAAGTATAAATGAGGTGATCTTTGAAATTTCAGCGAAAAACGGTGTAATAAAAGCCTGATATGACCTTGGCAGTTAAAGGGCTCTCATAAAAAAAAAGTAGAGAATATAACCGAGCTTAAATCCCGTGTATACCCAGTTAAAGGGCTCTCATAAAAAAAGTAGAGAATATAACCGAGCTTAAATTCCGTGTGTACCTCCAGGTATGAAAGCAGCTTTAAGGAAACATGGGTTATTATTTGCGTTTCTTTTTCTTCCCGAAGGATATTCTTAATACGTGACCTTGACCTAGACGACATTATTATAACGTCTGTTATATGCTCTTAATTCAGGCACTTCCCTCAAGTGCTTCCCATTATTGAGCTTTGTTTCAGCTTTCATTTGAACAAGGTCAGCAAAAGAATTGAAACGAGTCTGTCCTGTTTCCGTCTAGCAGTCAGCACACATGAGTTAGCTGTTAGAGGACAGGAAATAAGCAAAGCTGAGAATGGCTTCCTCTGTGATTCATTAGCATAAAAAATAGATAACTTGAAACACAAATAGAAAACTTTCAGTGAAATCCAACTTCATTAATTCTGATGAAAAAGAAAGGCGGAGAAATAAAGTTTGTCTGAATTGCGTGTCGTCGTCGTCCCATCTTTAACATCTATTTCTAATGAACTGGAAAACTTGGGCAATAAAGATCTCGTTTGACGTGCTAAGTATACTACATACAGAGCTCATTCAAACTTATGACTACTGGAGAAATACAAGAAAAAAGGTACCTCATTGTGCAGGTAACAAACAACCTATGTATACGTATGTTCTTCTAACCGAGGTAGCTCTTTTGTATTCCACCTACCTGCCTACCTCTCTTACCATTGCTCCAGCGCTTTAGTTTTCAATTATCTGTAAGAACACCCACATTATGCTGCTAAGGCTGATCGGGGTTACACTTTACAGGCACATTACTGCTCCACTATAATTCAAACTCAGCATTTTCTGCAAATACCGCCAGAAATTTTTGCGCACTAATAATGCGCACTGACAACACAAAGAAAATAGGAAACATCCAGATATAGGAGTAAGCTGAGGGAGGGAGAAAAGAGAGGAGAGAGAATGAATCCGTAGGTAGATGTTTTAGAAAGTAAAAATAGATCAATAAACAGAACAGTAAGCTGAGGGAGGGAGAAAAGAGAGGAGAGAGAATGAATCCGTAGGTAGATGTTTTAGAAAGTAAAAATAGATCAATAAACAGAAGAGATAATAATATTGGTACTTCTAATAGGTGTTAGGGTGTAGCTGTAGATACTGTAGCTGTAGATAATGCAAATGTTTCCTTTATTCCAAGTTCCCCATCTAAAGCTAATGGAATAATATGATTAGCGTCCAATTTAATGGAACGTTTTGTAAATTTTATAATAATTACATTCCAATAAATACCTATCTACGTTATTTTTAGAACTTTTCCGGAGCGAATATTTTCAATTAGTTTTTATGAACGCTGATAAATTTCAATGCAGCAGTTTCATATCTAAGGTACTTGTGTACCTACCTACCAACCAATGAGGAGTAGGGAGGAATGAAAAGTTTTCTTCTTTCGCTGATACCAATAAATACCTATCTACGTTATTTTTAGAACTTTTCCGGAGCGAATATTTTCAATTAGTTTTTATGAACGCTGATAAATTTCAATGTAGCAGTTTCATATCTAGAATGTAGATACCTAGGTACTTGTGTACCTACCAACCAATGAGGAATAGGGAGGAATGAAAAGTTTTCTTCTTTCGCTGATTCCAATATGCCAGTAGATTTGTCACGGTGGATGAACTATAAGTTAAGCTATAGCCGACCGTGGTGAGTGCCTGAATGGGTGACTCATTGGCACACATCATCATATTTATACAGCACACTATTTTGGGATTTTTCGGGATATAGCGAAATGATACTAATAGTTAAAGAGGATGGCCATACCACTCAAATTTCACACATAAAAAAAAGATAAATTTGGCCAAGTACTAATGTCTAGTGCCTTTCATCTGAGAGTAGGTACGACAGTAGACCAGGCCAGGTTCAATTAGTGATGGGACTCGAGTGAGATTTTTCAACTCGATTATTTTCTACTCGATTATTTTCCAACTCGAGTGGAAATTAATCGAGTTGAATATTGGAAATTACACCGCGCCGATTTCTCACTCGAGAGTCGAGTAGGCGAGCGAGTCGTAGATATTCGGGTTTTCGTTCGGAAACTCTCGGCATACGGGTATACCACTATACCCCTCCCCCTCTTCAGTTCTCTTTCTTGCATCATCATCTAGTAAGAGGCAAGAGGGGAGAGGGGGGTAGTGAATCATTCAACTCGTTCAAACGAATAGTTTTTCTGACGAATAGATTTGTACTCGAATAGAAACTGTATGTTGCAATAATATGTGGCGAGTGCGCGAGTAACTTCGGGTCAGAGAACCCAATGAATAGTTTTTTTTCCACTCGAGTGGAACAAAATAATAATCGAGTGGACTCGAGTGAAGTCAAACTCGAGTCCACTCGAGTAAAATCATTCACTCGGCCCATCACTAGGTTCAATAGGATAGGCAAAACCATCAGGGAATTGTGAAGGAATCATAGGCCAAAACATAATCGATAATAATTAAAACTGAAGGCAAAACAAAAAGAGAGGGAGGGAGGCCCAGGAGACAGTGAAGAGAAGACGAAGGAAGATGTATAAGGAAGACAAGAGAAAGGGAGGAACCATATTATTGTCTGCAAAGCTTCACAGTAAAGTCCCATCTGTTTTTACAAGAAGATTGAGTGAATTCCGTCGTAGTAATAGGATAATATTCATAATATTTACGATGGAATACACAATAACAATACTTCCTAGTATTTCTAGTACAGGATGTGTACGTAAGAGTACATCAGTGAAATAAGAAGGCAATCCACCATTGCCAGACTTATACCTCTGTCTATTAGGGGAATTCTCAGTATAGTGGGACGTCTGGCCCTAAGCTGACAGGCTTATTATTAATGCATGCCACTCACGCTCAGAATGGCTGACAGACCGCTGTTTGTCACACCTAGGTTTTTCAGACGGTCTGTGCCTAAGGGGCTGGCATTATACCTTATTCAGATAAAATGAGAGACTGTTTGATATTCTTTTTTAATTACTTTGATTTTGATTCAAATTATAGGTACCTACTTATCAGTCGACACTGATAGACCTTGGTGTGGTACGTCCCCTCTACCTCCTCTTTCCCCAATAAAATATAACTTTCTCATCTCACATCTGGATCTTTTTCATTCAAAATGTTCTTTCTTCGTGCTGCTGATGAAGTTTTGAGCTTTGGGAATTTTCAAACTTTTTAATTTTCTCATTTATATAGGCTAGAAGAACAATTCCCTGTCAAGATCGGAGGATAGGCGGAGAGGAGGGAGGCAGTTTTATTATCTTTTCCTTAGTTTTGAGCTTTGGGAATTTTCAAACTTTTTAATTTTCTCATTTATATAGGATAGAAGAAGAATTCCCTGTCAAGATCGGAGGATAGAGAAGAAAGGCGGAGAGGAGGGAGGCAGTTTTATTATCTTTTCCCGACATTATTATAACGTCTGTTATATGCTCTTAATTCAGGCACTTCCCTCAAGTGCTTCCCATTATTGAGCTTTGTTTCAGCTTTCATTGATATTTCCATCAACTTCCGAGCAGTTCAATTAAGGAAGTGAAGGCTTGGTCCCATTCATTTCAAAGAGTAAAGAGTCCATCATCATCAACGATAATACAATAACAACTCAGGTCGAGAAAATTTGAATTCTGCCATGAAACACGTGTTCTATGTACTTGTAAGATTTGTAACAGTACAACAGTAAAATAAGAAGGCACTGAAGCACTGCACGATAATACAATAACAACTCAGGTCGAGAAAATTTGAATTCTGCCATGAAACACGTGTTCTATGTACTTGTAAGATTTGTAACAGTATAACAGTAAAATAAGAAGGCACTGAAGCACTGCAATATTGCACTTTTCTTCTGGAAATTCATTCGCACTTCGCACTAAAACTATTATCGAATGACCGCAATTTGGATGTGTGAGGGTGATCGAATGACCGCAATTTGGATGCAACCTTTTTGTACCTGTGCTCTCTGACCGCAGGTTGGATGCAGCCGTCATGGCTCTATGCTTTACGACTATTAGTATTGTATTGATTATTAACATTGAAGAGGTTGATTGTATTCGATTCAGGAGCAGAATCTCCGAAAGCTTGTTCAATAAAGACACTTCTCACTAGCCCTCAATAAAAATCATATAAGCCTTTTTTATTTTCTTGTTGTAACGTCATTCGAAGGTTTTTCATTTCTAAACTCCGCACCTTCCTTTCTTTCCTCCCTTCCTCTCTTTCTCTCTCTGTCTCTCCATTCGCCTCTCCCATTGCTCAGGTTTATAACACTCGTCATGTTTCAAAGGTTTCAATTTTCTCTTCCTTTCTGCTCTCTTAGGAAACGTCTCTTTGATCTCTACAGCATGTGTCATGGCTCTATGCTTTACACCAGTTGACCTTATAATTTGTTAGATAATGTCAGAATGGTACCATAGAGTTAGAGAAGACCGTTGCTCTTGGAACGGTCATTGTCGAGTGGATTGGAACACATCACATGCCTCCAGGTCAAGGGTCCAGAACCTTGGTTTACCTTGCCATTTGGATCAATATAATTTTGAAGATATACATAATATGTATACCACTCTATGCCCACGTTGAGAAATATTGATTTTACCACCACGACTGCTACCACCCTGTACACAAAGATACCTACATGAATATCGGATGTGTTTTTAACTTCGAAACAAAAAAAGTTCACTATCACAGAATTCTAATGTATCTCGACTTTAATTAAATCTCGCGGAAAAAAAATCGAAGTAGGTAGCTTTTTTGGAAGCCAATTAATTTCCTTTTTGTTAGAAATTAGAATACCCGAATAGGCATGTATGTTTCGTACCCCTACCTTAATCAAATTGAAATTTTGAGAGCAGTTGCTGAAAAGTTTGAACTTTTATCAATGAAAGAATAATGGGATATGGCACTCATAATAATTATGTTGATATAAAAATTAAATTAGTAAGGAAAGGACATGCGTGTAACTATTAGTATTGTATTGATTATTAACATTGAAGAGGTTGATTGTATTCGATTCAGGAGCAGAATCTCCGAAAGCTTGTTCAATAAAGCCACTTCTCACTAGCCCTCAATAAAACTCATATAGTGCCCTAGAGCCCCGAGGAAGAGAAACATTCTTGTTTGTTGAAAATGAAAAACTTTGGGAACTCTAAACCGTTTGTATAAACGATGCACTTAGCTTGGATGTGGAACAAGATGTTGATGTTTACTGATGGCACCCAAGGGTTTGTTTTGTGACTCGACGAAAACTTTCGTCACTTTGAGAATGTGGAACAAGATGTTGATGTTTACTGATGGCACCCAAGGGTTTGTTTTGTGACTCGACGAAAACTTTCGTCACTTTGAGATTTTTTTCCACATGCTCTCTGACACATTCAGGTTTTCGATAAACTTGATGTTGCTTACAGGGAATCTTTAGAAACCCAATTTCTTTCTGTAAAAAAGTGTTACCCACGACAATTAGGTGCATCATTTTACAGATCGATGTACAGCATAGGACAAGAGACAACAGAGCAAAAAGTCATATTCCATTATTTTATCTACGTTTTATGAGTAAATTCAAAATTTGCAAGATTGTTATAAAGTTTGCAACAACCCAGACATGAATATAACTCCTTATTTATCTGATATTCTGTATAACCAAATGGCAAAGGTATTTTCTACCATGCAATTGGAGTTGTATTGCCCATAAAACGTTAGCACGCGGATGTTACTTATACACTTATAGCTTTTCTTACTTATGATGCTTTCTTGCTTTCTATTCTACTTTTCTATATTTTCTTTCATCACAGGAAGAGGATTTTTTTCTCTCTCTCCTGTTTTTGTTCCTTTCACCTTTATCTCATCCTCTCGTGTCATTTTTCTCTTTTTTCTGGATAGAAAATTTCAAAGAACAATTTCCAAGGAGAAGAATAAAAGACTGTTCAAAATTAACTTTGCTCCCAGAGTATAATACTTTCATCTATCTCACCGTCTCTTCTCTATCTCTCCTCATTTGCTTTCTCCTGAATTTGACACAAAGTCATTTCAGTTTGTTTTAGAATCAAATTAAGTACCTACCTCTACAATGTTTTGAATTGGGTTCATGTAAATAGTTCTCTATAAACCATCCGTCTCTTCTCTATCTCTCCTCATTTGCTTTCTCCTGAATTTGACACAAAGTCATTTCAGTTTGTTTTAGAATCAAATTAAGTACCTCTACAATGTTTTGAATTGGTTTCATGTAAATAGTTTTCTATGAACCAGCATGGCATCAGATGGCTGTTGTATATTATGTATTATCTCGGCATCTCTACAATGTTTGTGTTTGATGTTCAAATATTACCGGGGTAAATCAAAAAGTCAAGGGTACATGGGTATTATCTCTACCCCTACAGAGGTGGACCCATCGACCACAAAATAATAAAATAAATTCTGAATAAATTTATGTCAGAAAACTTGAAAATATAATTCCAGTATTTTGTCCAATGCAGGTATACGTAGGAGCAAAAATCTCTTATTGCAGAGTTTGCAATTTTCCCGATACCTGTGCTGAATTGCTGAATAAGTTCAAAATGAACGCTACAGGAAAACTTGTAACTAACCTCAAGCCCTTCTGAGCGTATCCAAGTGAAAAATTGACTTTTTATCGGAAACAAAATTTAATCTCTTTCCCTTTGATGTCCGATACATTTTCCTATAAAGTTAGGGTAGAAGCCGGCAGATAAAATCGAAGCTAGTTGCAAAGTAACAAAATACCTACACTCCGTAGAACTTTCATTAGAAATTAGAAGTAAAAGTTTCAAAAAGTTACTAAGAACCCACTGACACTAAAGTTGGCAACATTAGGTTTTTCCGAATATTTTGATGTCCGATACATTTTCCTATAAAGTTAGGGTAGAAGCCGGCAGATAAAATCGAAGCTAGTTGCAAAGTAACAAAATACCTACACACCGTAGAACTTTCATTAGAAATTAGAAGTATAAGTTTCAAAAAGTTACTAAGAACCCACTGACACTAAAGATGGCAACATTAGGTTTTTCCGAATATCAGGTTAAGAGACTGGAAATTTTCATTTTTGAGATCCCATGATTAGGCATTTATTTATTCTTGACCACGAATTGAAGTGTTAAAATGAAGGGGAGATGAAAAATAATTTATTTACCAAGAAAAGAAATCTATTCAAAAAGTTCTAAGATAGTGTTTTTTAAGTACCTATACATTTTTGAGATCCCATGATTAGGCATTTATTTATTCTTGACCACGAATTGAAGTGTTAAAATGAAGGGGAGATGAAAAATAATTTATCTACCAAGGAAAGAAATCTATTCAAAAAGTTCTAAGATAGTGTTTTTTAAGTGCCTATTAATTTTCTAATCCTAAGCATACTGAAAGAAAATTCAGGCGGAAACTGTGTGTGTGGGAAAAAGAGAGATTTAACACGAAAGGAAAATAAAGTGACATTGGATGAAAGAGAAGAAGAAAATAATATAAATGATCTTGAAACAATAGAGCAGATGCTGAATACTTCCTCCCTAGTGAAATTTGAGAACAAGGTCAGCAAAAGAATTGAAACGAGTCTGTCCTGTTTCCGTCTAGCAGTCAGCACACATGAGTTAGCTGTTAGAGGACAGGAAATAAGCAAAGCTGAGAATGGCTTCCTCTGTGATTCATTAGCATAAAAAATAGATAACTTGAAACACAAATAGAAAACTTTCAGTGAAATCCAACTTCATTAATTCTGATGAAAAAGAAAGGCGGAGAAATAAAGTTTGTCTGAATTGCGTGTCGTCCCATCTTTAACATCTATTTCTAATGAACTGGATATTTTAACACCATCAATGTTGGCTAGGATTAGAATTTTGCAAAATATAAAATATGGTCACAAAAATATGTTTTTACTTTATTCTTTTTTTATGTCCACACGTTTACTCAATAAATGTCATTTTCAATTTGTTCGGCGCCTTCAGTGTGCAGTGTGTTCGCATTATGTTATGTTACCTACACTAACCACTACAGACGTACCTACACGTAATATCTTCTTTCTGCTCATTTGTGACCTATATTTCCAATTGTTGCTTGAACTTGACTGACCCATTTGTTAATGAACTGGAAAACTTGGGCAATAAAGATCTCGTTTGACGTGCTAAGTATACTACATACAGAGCTCATTCAAACTTATGACTACTGGGGAAATACAAGAAAAAAGGTACCTCATTGTGCAGGTAACAACCTATGTA
Organism: Diaphorina citri; assembly: GCF_000475195.1. NCBI lineage: Eukaryota > Metazoa > Arthropoda > Insecta > Hemiptera > Psyllidae > Diaphorina > Diaphorina citri. Next base: position 5,893 of record NW_007380401.1, on the reverse strand, counting down.
TACGTATGTTCTTCTAACCGAGGTAGCTCTTTTGTATTCCACCTACCTGCCTACCTCTCTTACCATTGCTCCACATTCTAAAATGTCATTTTCAATTTGTTCGGCGCCTTCAGTGTGCAGTGTGTTCGCATTATGTTATGTTACCTACACTAACCACTACAGACGTACTCGTAATATCTTCTTTCTGCTCATTTGTGACCTATATTTCCAATTGTTGCTTGAACTTGACTGACCCATTTGTTACAATATTTCTTTATTTTCATGTTTTAAGTACCTCGGTAGGTAGCAACATAATAATATTTTCTTTTTTTAATTTACAAAACATGTTGCCAGGGGATTTCAGTAAGCCCAATTGTTGCTTGAACTTGACTGACCCATTTGTTACAATATTTCTTTATTTTCATGTTTTAAGTACCTCGGTAGGTAGCAACATAATAACATTTTCTTTTTTTAATTTACAAAACATGTTGCCAGGGGATTTCAGTAAGCCTGAGAGGGAGTGGTGGGGGTTATAAAAGGAAATAAAGGAAAATGTTTTGTTTCGTATCATGTTGAAGCTTTGGCCTCAAGACCAAAACAGAACATCCTCAAAATAACTTTTTCTACTTATTGAGGAGATTTTGAAAGGTCGATAGGTACTACTGTGAATAACAATGGACCGGTGCGGTGTTCTTCATACTTTTTCAGGTGGGTGTTGATCCACTATAATTCAAACTCAGCATTTTCTGCAAATACCGCCAGAAATTTTTGCGCACTAATAATGCGCACTGACAACACAAAGAAAATGGAAACATCCAGATATACAATTATACATAATATATCTTCAAAAACAGAGGTCTACGTAGATACCTACATACGTAAAAGTAAATAAAAAACCATTTAAGTTTCAAAAAAAAAAAAAAATGGATGGAGAACTGAAAAAAGAACAACACAGTCATAACTGTTACCATTCACCTCCGTGAGGAGAAAATCCATTGGGATTAAAATTCTATCTAATGGACATGATTGAAATTGTGTATCCTACATACTCGATGAAAAGGAAAACCTATCCAGAACTACTATTGCACATTTCTTCAGCAAAAATATATGGAAGAGTATTTTTTACGAAATCCTTTAACGAACTCACAAACACAAACTACTAGGAAGAGTTGATTACAACCTGATCATAAAAATTGAGCAAAGAGGACTGAAGGAAACAACCCTCTTTGAGCACTTTTCTCGAAATTTAAAAAAAAAACCTCTGTGCGTGCATGTAATTGGCCTTAGCGGCGCGGCCGCGCGGCGTGAAAAAATATTGTTCCCTTAGTGGCAGATAATTATGTAAGCTTAAAGTAGAAACCTTATATGGATTTTAATTTACTCAATAGCCACTACAGGCTTGAACTTAACACACATGAAAGAAGTCAACGTCTCAGAGCCTCACTGTCAAACATTTGAAATTCACAAAGGAAATTAATATAGCCTATGGCTTTTGATATGTTGTACACGTGCCTTCGACCTTTCAACTTCTGTATTACAAAATACGAGTATCTCAAATGAGGAAAAATTGTTTGAGATTGAAAGTCGAGAAAGGTGATGCTGAATATTTTGAAGGAATTCAAAAAGTCATTCTTTCCTGTGTCCGCATCAAAATCAGAGAACTGAGAAAGACACTCTGTGAACTCTTCAACTTCTGTATTACAAAATACGAGTATCTCAAATGAGGAAAAATTGTTTGAGATTGAAAGTCGAGAAAGGTGATGCTGAATATTTGAAGGAATTCAAAAAGTCATTATTTCCTGTGTCCGCATCAAAATCAGAGAACTGAGAAAGACACTCTGTGAACTTAATACCAGAGATTCAGTGTACTTCAAAGAATGTGGAGGAGTACAGTACCTACCTCAAGACATGGACAGAAAGCTAAGGTAGGGACGAACTATACCTATTACCTACTGATTATCATGAAATTATTAAAGGAATTCAGGATAACAAAACAGACTATTAACCCACAGCCATCAGGTTTTGACTTTAAGCCAAATGCAGTGCATTGTGACATCAGCACTTAAATTGGGGTATTGTACGAGGAATTTCAATAATCAATGTTTTCAGAATTTTCTTCCTTTCTTTTTCAGAGTGACATTCGTTTCACTTCTATTTCGGCGAACTTCCATTATCTTTTGTCTCCCTTCCAATATTTTCCCAGAAAACATTATAGAAATCTCATATTAACAGCACAACAATGCAGAAAATTTGAAAAATGAAAAGGTTAAGCTCATGAAAAAAGTGTGCAGGGGCATAAATTTTTTGTGACTTCCTACGGGTAATGTTATGAAAATTAACATAAAATTATGAGGCCTGAACAAACAAATAATGTTGATGCCGATATTGATCGTCCCAGTATAGGGATTAGAGAAGCACTTTAACATTGGATACTGGATTGAAAAGAATTCTGGTGAATCTGGTGTAAAAAGTCTTTAACTTAATTGTGAATTTATAGTTAAAAATGTAATACAAGTATGTAGAGGTCATTTTTTCTTTGGGATAACTAGGCTGGAAGAAGGTTAACCAAGCTTACATTTCCAGTAATGCTCGATGGATAGGATTGCTCCACTTACGTTACCCTCACAAGGAAAAAAGGCCTTAGAAAGATGTGAAAGTGTTATTAATAGTTGATTTGCTTGAGTAAGCTTTCTATTACCAAGACAATCTAGACACCTACTGGATCTACCAAAAACAATAGAGGGAAAGAAAATGTTTTGTGACAAAATTATGTAAGAGCATGTAAAAACAAACTTTGCAGAAATGACAGTAAAAATGAGGTACTTACCAGGTAGTTTTTTTGCTTCACAAGAACTTTTCTTAAAATATCCACTAGATATGATGTGAACAAAGTAGGAACTTACCTGTAATCAAAATAAACCAAAAGACAAACTCCAAAACAAACAATCCTCTAGCTATATTAAGGACCAATAGGTACACACAAATTTACCTTACCCGAATAGAATGCGTAACATACGAATTAGGGTAGGTACAATCGAATATTAAATTAAAGACATGAAAAAGTATAATTAACACATGAAGCTACTTATTTGCATAATTATTTCGGGATATTCAGAATAAAATGTAGTACTTAATGTTACTCCTTCACATGATGAAATTCACTCTCGCAAAGAATTAGGGTAGGTACAATCGAATATTAAATTAAAGACATGAAAAAGTATAATTAACACATGAAGCTACTTATTTGCATAATTATTTCAGGATATTCAGAATAAAATGTAGTACTTAATGTTACTCCTTCACAAGATGAAATTCACTCTCGCAACACTGGAACACCCTGTATATGGCACACACACCACTATTAATAACAGCATGTTGACAGTTCCTTCCCCTCCTCCCCTTTTTAAAATGACTTGGCGTTCCAGACCCTGGAAACTGGAAAGCCTATCCCACCCCACCCTACCCACATATAGACATTCTCCTTTCCTTACCCCCTGTGAACAACCAAAAGATCAAATGAATTAGGGTAGGTACAATCGAATATTAAATTAAAGACATGAAAAAGTATAATTAACACATGAAGCTACTTAATTGCATAATTATTTCAGGATATTCAGAATAAAGTGGACACAATGGTACTTCTTCACATGATAAAATTCACTCCGGCAAAACCGGAACACCCTGTATATGGCACACACACCACTATTAATAACAGCATGTTGACAGTTCCTTCCCCTCCTCCCCTTTTTAAAATGACTTGGCGTTCCAGACCCTGGAAACTGGAAAGCCTATCCCACCCCAACCTACCCACATATAGACATTCTCTTTTCCTTACCCCCTGTGAATATATGAAACATAGACTTTACAGAACCCACAAGCAGAAAATTTGACCTCAGTCATTAAATTTAAGATAAAATATCGTAAATTGAGAAAATTCCTTCGTTGGGTTGAGAATGCATCTAAAAAGTAAGACATATCTACTTATTGTTATTTTAGTTTACTAGCTTTGCTGCAAATGTACATAGGTACTAGTCTACTGGTAAATAGTTATGTATGTAGGTATATTCATTATGATAACTTGATAACATGTGTAATTGGAAATAGGAAATACCTACACAGTATAGGTTCCACTAATTGTTTATGTGTACCAATTCTTGTGCTTATTATGTAGGTAGAATACAGCCTATTAGTACTAATGTACATCAAGTAGGCACATGATGTCAATTATAGTATTAATGGGCTTTTGTATGTCCACGAAGCTCCTAGGACTTAGTACAATAAGGAGGCTATCTACAACAGAAAATCTTTAGTTACATTGATGAATGTGGTAATTCACCATTTGACTTATTCAGTATGTACTCTTACATGACCTTTCTACAACAGAAAATCTTTAGTTACATTGATGAATGTGGTAATTCACCATTTGACTTATCCAGTATGTACTCTTACATGACCTTTTTTTTGCATAGATTGCAATGTGGTTATTCGCCGTAAAATGTCTACAACAGAAAATCTTTAGTTACATTGATGAATGTGGTAATTCACCATTTGACTTATCCAGTATGTACTCTTACATGACCTTTTTTTGCATAGATTGCAATGTGGTTATTCGCCGTAAAATGTTTTTTTATCGTGCCATGAGCTATGTTGTAAAATTGTTTATTGCTTCTTCAATGGATCCCAACTATTTGAAATTGATCCCCAATTTAGTGTGGCAATACACGGTCAGATCTAATCCACTAGTAATGAAAGGGGTGGGTACTTTGTAATACAGGTAGGTATTACCTGAATAAGGAAGCTTGAATATCAAGGAAAGAAAAAAGGCAGATGGGATTTCCATTTTACATGAAATCTTTGTCTTGTCCAAGCTCCAAGCCTTCAGTTTTCTCATGGAAAATCTCGGCTTAGCTTTTTACTGTGAATAGTTAAACCCATGTGATTTTTCACGCCGAATCGAATGGTGCTACTTCTAGAACTGTCCGACTTACGATTGAAAAGTTGTGGGTTCGATACTCCCCTATGTTTTCTTTCTTTTAGTACGTATTCGCAAATGTAATAGAAAGTCGTGTGATGTTCACACCAGATTCCATTTTACATGAAATCTTTGTCTTGTCCAAGCTCCAAGCGTTCAGTTTTCTCATGGAAAATCTCGGCTTAGCTTTTTTTCTCCTTCTTTTCTCAAGTATCACACATAATACCTTATAAATAATATAAAGACCATGTTATATGCTAGGTATCTACCATCCAGTTAGAATAGAACACATGTTCCTAAACTCATTCTAGAAAAATATACATGGGCTTTTTCTTCATGGGATTCTATGATAGAATCTCTATTGGATTCTTCATCTCTTTTTCTCAAACAATTATCCAATCTTTCTCTTTCTCTCTCTAAAAAGTAGAAACCTTCCTAAACTCATTCTAGAAAAATATACATGGGCTTTTTCTTCATGGGATTCTATGATAGAATCTCTATTGGATTCTTCATCTCTTTTCTATAAGTAATTCCAACTTTTTCTCAAACAATTATCCAATCTTTCTCTTTCTCTCTCTAAAAAGTAGAAACTCATCTCTTTTCTATAAGTAATTCCAACTTTTTCTCAAACAATTATCCAATCTTTCTCTTTCTCTCTCTAAAAAGTAGAAACCTTATAGGTATGGATTTTAATTTACATCAGAACTAAACAGGAGGGCGTGGGTTCAATCCCAGCCGAGGTATGGAATTTTATCCTCAATATAATTTGAGAATTTGACCACAATAATAGTTAGTAGTAGCCCACTGCTGGAGTAAAGGGAATTTTCAGTCCTATTCGAGCAGTATAAATAAGCACTATTATTATTATATGGATTTTAATTTACTCAATAGCCACTACAGGCTTGAACTTAACACACATGAAAGAAGTCAACGTCTCAGAGC
>NW_007380400.1:22982-24839 GCF_000475195.1 Diaphorina citri | reverse complement strand
TCGTAGACAATATTGATTTCTCAAAACTTTTGAGAGTGCAGTTTTTTGTGCTGTAATTTCCGTGCTTTTTAGTGAGATGATGCTGCAAAATGTTTCAGTTTCCTTTTAAAATGAGACTAATTAAACTAGATAGTATCGCAAATTTGCATACACTTTAAATCCCAAAAAGACGCATGAAAAAGGAAGCAAAAGCACTTAGATTCAAATGATCTTTAAACCACACGAGCTCTGAAAACATCAAATAAAGAAAACTGAGATTGATGAGACGTGAAAACACGACTAACGTGAATTTGTGAAAGGAAAGGAATTCATGGGCCATACCGCAATCAATAAAACATAATATTGGTACCTATAACTAGGTAGGTAACTGTTAGGTAGGTACAATCGTAGACGTTTAATTTAATTTACAGTGCCTTGAAATCTAATTAGTTAACAAATAGCTCTTCTTCCTTGCCTTTTCTCATTCCAATGCGGTCGGTGTTTGTCTTCATCCTTGGCGTTAGATCAGTACAAAGCTAATCTTCTTTGAGGCTGAATGGCTGACATTTAGTTCTGCGAAAAACAACACTTTACATAACCAACTTGCTCTAAGTAGAGTGGAACAGTGGTACCCACTTGTACTTGAGTTCTAAGTTTAACACTTTAAATTTCTGAACACTTTAAAGTGTCAGGTAATACGTAGATGTAGATAGGTACCTAATCTAATTTCCCATCAATTGAGATTGGCTGATTTGTTGGGCTAAGAACTTTTCTAATTTTCTACTTTCGCTTAAAGCGAGCTATCTACCAAAATTACCTTCGGGTTGAAAAGTTCTTATCAGAGGACCTATGTATTTTGATGCACAAAATTTAATAATACACATAGCTATACTTAGCTAGGTAAGTTTCTAACGAGTAAATTTCTTGAGAAATGGGTATTTTACGAGATAAAATTGAACTAAAGCCAGAAGCCAGAATAGTAAAAGTTAGCATACAACTTATTATCTTCACATGAAATAAATCATCCCACACTTACATTATTTGTTCATGTATGAGTGTTTTACTTACCTAAGTAACTACCTAAGGATAGTAAGGATCCCAAGATAAACTTATAGAATCACCTATAATACCTATCAAGGTGCAAAACCTACCAAACCAGGTGGTCGATTATACAGGTAATTTTTGTTAGATCAACCTCTAATAAAAATTTATACAATTTTAGTTCAATTGTAAATAGTTTTATTAAATTTACGTAATTTATAAAATAAATGGAAAATTCCATCTTCGCCCCATTAGCAATGGTACCTATGCTCAGTATTACGCGGGGTACGCTTACCCCTCGCGTTTGAGGTCTTTTGAATGAGGTCTTGAACGTTTATCGCAGTTAACAATAGGTAGGTAATTAATTAAGGGTTAACTATTTAATTCTCGATTAGAAACAGGAAATAGAAGAAATCTCTGGAAGACAGCTAATACGCATTGAGAAGAAACAGCCATTTTTTCTCAAATAATATTCGTGTAAAAACTGTAATTGAAACAATGGATACCTAATGAAAATCCGAACTCCCTTCTAGTTCATTTAATACTTTTACAAAATTATTCGAAAAAAGAAAAAGCTTTTAATTGAAAGAGATATTTAATTCTAATTGCGATCAAACAGACCCTACCTCTCCCCTCCTCGTCTAACAATTTGAGTAATGAGGGCATAGAACAATTACCCTTTGTTTTCAAATGCTAATCAGATTGCGAAATATCAAAGTTTAACCTTTAACCTCAATCATGCTCGTTTTTGACCGAATTCGACCTGATTTGGATAACACCTCTTCTTGGTGGGACACGTTGTTACCATGATTTGGAACGTTATCCAGATTGACAAAG
>NW_007380400.1:0-21988 GCF_000475195.1 Diaphorina citri | reverse complement strand
ATTTGGGTCAACAAAAAAGAGGAAAGACCCAAAAGTCCATTTAATGTGTCAGCCAGCCCTAATGACAGCAAAACATCACTATTTCCGCTCCGACCTTTGTTAAAAATCTTGACAAGAGCGTGACAAGCTTTAGTAGAAAAGTTCTTGATAAGATAGTAAACACCATGGTGGAAGGGAAATAAGAAGTTCCTTATAGCATGAAGGTACTAGTACTAGCCCAATGTGCTAAATAATATGAGTGTAGGTACCAGAGAAGATAAATAATATTATTTTGAGCTTTTTAATAACAATCCAATGAGTCTATTATTAACATATTGGACCTTATTGTTGCATGAAATACAACATGGTAGGTAGGTGCATAACATCAGCCAGGTAACCCCTATTACCCTAAATGAAAGATATTTTATAAAATAAATACTCGTATTAGATAAAAGGGAAAAGGATAAAAAAAGTCCTCTTTGATTTATTTACATCACAGACAAAAAATTCACACAAGTTTGAAACTCCTGTAATGAAAATATTTTGGTATTCCAAACTCAACTGCATCCGAGCAAACAGATAAACGTGGCCCGGATCCCTCCTCTCTAAGTTTGAAAAAAAAGGAAACTTTCAAAAGTACAAATGAACAAAAAGCATTATATGAACGGTGCACTCGCAATATTTGTATGCAAGGCATGTTCTCTATGTGTAGGTACATGCATGTTACAAATATTTCGATAGTTAAATTGAAACAACCCCGTTCTTGCCTTTCCCCTTCCCCTGACCAAAGTTTCCCTCAAGTCAAATTCTAGCGTCGTCTTGCTGTTTGAATAATTTAAATCTGTTAACCCTCTACCGAGTGCGGTTAGGTTGGTAAAATGTAAATCGTGTAAGCCTATAGATAGGTATTAGCAGGGGGATCATAATTTTATAAACTTTATCAACAAATGCGTCCACAATGTTGGCGAAGTCTTCTAATGTTGTTTCAGTCGCCCTCTTCTTAATGTCATTTTCAAATTAAGATTTCCCTACCCTTTGTTTAAACTTTTATAAATATGGTGATATCCTGCAGATAAACCAAGTGACCGAGGTTGCTTTAGTTTTAATTTGTATACTATAAGAAGTAAGTCTACTAGTCTCTTTTCTCCCATCTCTCGGGAATCCTTATTTGTATTTATTAGCAATGTAGCTCAGGATACTGAGTAGGTATTTCTTTCTAACGCAGGAGTGAGGCAGAAATGACTCAAGCATCAATACTATTCAGTACCTCTTTTGTAGTTGGATAAAAATATTTTAAGTAGGTATAAAAAATATTTTTTATAAGAAACTTTTGAATAGGTTCTGTTGAAGAAACTGTTTATAAGTTTAAACCACGTTATTCGACCAAAACTAAACCCGCATCTTATTAATGGGTTACTACACAAGTACACATGTACGAGTGTAGTTACAAATTAGACTACCACGTCTACATTATACCCAACTATACATTTTCCTATACTATCTAGGTAGGTAAAGGGGGTTTGCATGGTCTGGATTTAAATAGTAATGTAAACAGTTACAATGTAGAATAATTAATTTGTTTTCACATAAAAATATATGTATGGCAACATGGCAAGAGAATGCTAATTGTTATGTTTTTTGGCAGGAGCATCCTGTGCTCTTCTGCATATCTATTTTTAACTGTTTTTTTCACACTGGTCGTGTATCTAATGATTGGGACTTTAGTGTCTTTTTTGCTGGATGGCAACATGGCAAGAGAATGCTAATTGTTATGTTTTTTGGCAGGAGCATCCTGTGCTCTTCTGCATATCTATTTTTAACTGTTTTTTCACACTGGTCGTGTATCTAATGATTGGCGCTTTAGTGTCTTTTTTGCTGGGTAATGGTGTAATTGGGTTATATCTTCGGGTTTTATGTTTTTTTTCTATTGCTTTTCAAGTGGAGACTCTGTAAATTATTATGCAAATTCCGTTCCATTTTACTTGCGTTTTATTTACGACCTGCATTTGGGAATACGAAATCAGGTTATTCGAACTAACAAGCGACCTCTCAGTCACTCACATTGTAGGTACACTGATAGGTGATGGTGTTCTTCTCCCACCAAGACACGTAGGTACCTATTGTAGATTCAAACTAGTACATAAGTAAATACAGTACATAGAAGAGCATATACTTACACATCTATACATCATTGAAAGTCATTCATTTTATCTGTAGTTAGTTTCTGAAATATTGGAAGTTTCTGAGTTTCTGATAGCTCTAGAATTATATGTAGATGCAGATGTCCTCATTGAAAACAAACACCCAGTCTTCCTTTGAAAGCATCAAATATTGGGAACTTTTGTATGTTAACATGATTTTCCCATTTCATTTTTACATGTTGATTGTTTCACATAAGTGTTATTCTATGTACTTTTCCAACTCTGTTCAGTAAGCTTCAATTGCCTATAGGTAGTTCAATTCTAAATACAAGAGCTCAGAGTATTAATGTTTACCGGAGCAGTATTTATGGCTGATGGATTCAAGTTTATATTACACCTACGAACTACGTACACTATGAATATTGCAGATCTCATAGAATATCAATTCCAAATACAAGAGCTCAGAGTATTAATGTTTACCGCAGCAGTATTTATGGCTGATGGATTCAAGTTTATATTACACCTACGACCTACGTACACTATGAATATTGCAGATCTCATAGAATCTCGTCTTACCATAAAATTTGGATGTCATAAACTTCCAAATTAATGGTCCAAAAAAGTAGATGATGTGCCCAGATAATGGTCTCTAATGTTCATAATTATGCAAAATTGCATACCCAATTGCGCACACTTAAGCTAACATAGCTATACATGAATTTGATATCTTGTTATGTACAAAATTTATGTCATACATTGAATACCTTCATTTGTTATGTGCGCTATCTCAACTATCAAATCTTTCGCTTGTTATTGTGCTGTGACAATTTATGCCATGTTCAGATATTTATAATGTGTGAGACTCAAGATAATATGAATTATTTTCAACAACCGTACCAAGTCATGTGTATGGCGCATCGTTAAAAACAACAAAACCAACAAATTCCGCTAATTTATCATATTATAAATTATAATAAATGTTCATAATTCATAGCCCACACGACTTCATTTTGTGTTAAAATGGAGATAGTTGGATAGTTGATTTCATTATCAGGATGTGGAAATGGAAATGAAAGAAGTCATCCACTTATTTTGTTGGATCCATCTACATTTCACTTTACCGTAGGCAGACAGATATATTAGGTATGAGTAATACATATCGGGGGAAACTATAGCATGAACCTCACTTGAGAATGTGTACGAAGGGCAGACAGATATATTAGGTATGAGTAATACATATCGGGGGAAACTATAGCATGAACCTCACTTGAGAATGTGTACGAAGTTTTTTTTTAAGGGAAATGCTGAGAAAAAATTATGAATGCACCTTAAAAAGTATTGACTCCTATCCCGAACAATGAAAAAATTGATATAAAGTTTATAAAAGTCACACATTACACCTTACACCCAGACAAACCGGATCTAACGGTCAAAGTGAAAAAATTGATATAAAGTTTATAAAAGTCACACATTACACCTTACACCCAGACAAACCGGATCTAACGGTCAAAGTATAAACTGAATAATCGCGAAATCCGCGACCATAATCGCCAAATCCGCGAACATAATCGCGAAATCACATAGGTACGATATGTACATAGGTACGATAGATACCTATGTACATAACATACCTATTATTAACAAGCGGGGCCCGTCCCTCCGGGAATTTTTCGATCTTGGCTAAAGAAAATCAGTATTTACGTACCTACCTACTTAAGGGAAATGCTGAGAAAAAATTATGAATGCACCTTAAAAAGTATTGACTCCTATCCCGAACAATGAAAATTGATCTAAAGTTTATGAAAGTCACACATTACACCCAGACAAACCGGATCTAACGGTCAAAGTATAAATTGACAGTCAGGGCAAAATTGATTTGGGTCAACAAAAAAGAGGAAAGACCCAAAAGTCCATTTAATGTGTCAGCCAGCCCTAATGACAGCAAAACATCACTATTTCCGCTCCGACCTTTGTTAAAAATCTTGACAAGAGCGTGACAAGCTTTAGTAGAAAAGTTCTTGATAAGATAGTAAACACCATGGTGGAAGGGAAATAAGAAGTTCCTTATAGCATGAAGGTACTAGTACTAGCCCAATGTGCTAAATAATATGAGTGTAGGTACCAGAGAAGATAAATAATATTATTTTGAGCTTTTTAATAACAATCCAATGAGTCTATTATTAACATATTGGACCTTATTGTTGCATGAAATACAACATGGTAGGTAGGTGCATAACATCAGCCAGGTAACCCCTATTACCCTAAATGAAAGATATTTTATAAAATAAATACTCGTATTAGATAAAAGGGAAAAGGATAAAAAAAGTCCTCTTTGATTTATTTACATCACAGACAAAAAATTCACACAAGTTTGAAACTCCTGTAATGAAAATATTTTGGTATTCCAAACTCAACTGCATCCGAGCAAACAGATAAACGTGGCCCGGATCCCTCCTCTCTGAGTTTGAAAAAAAAGGAAACTTTCAAAAGTACAAATGAACAAAAAGCATTATATGAACGGTGCACTCGCAATATTTGTATGCAAGGCATGTTCTCTATGTGTAGGTACATGCATGTTACAAATATTTCGATAGTTAAATTGAAACAACCCCGTTCTTGCCTTTCCCCTTCCCCTGACCAAAGTTTCCCTCAAGTCAAATTCTAGCGTCGTCTTGCTGTTTGAATAATTTAAATCTGTTAACCCTCTACCGAGTGCGGTTAGGTTGGTAAAATGTAAATCGTGTAAGCCTATAGATAGGTATTAGCAGGGGGATCATAATTTTATAAACTTTATCAACAAATGCGTCCACAATGTTGGCGAAGTCTTCTAATGTTGTTTCAGTCGCCCTCTTCTTAATGTCATTTTCAAATTAAGATTTCCGTACCCTTTGTTTAATTTATCACATGGTGCTATCCTGCAGATTAACCAAGTGACCAGGCGAAGTCTTCTAATGTTGTTTCAGTCGCCCTCTTCTTAATGTCATTTTCAAATTAAGATTTCCCTACCCTTTGTTTAAACTTTTATAAATATGGTGATATCCTGCAGATAAACCAAGTGACCGAGGTTGCTTTAGTTTTAATTTGTATACTATAAGAAGTAAGTCTACTAGTCTCTTTTCTCCCATCTCTCGGGAATCCTTATTTGTATTTATTAGCAATGTAGCTCAGGATACTGAGTAGGTATTTCTTTCTAACGCAGGAGTGAGGCAGAAATGACTCAAGCATCAATACTATTCAGTACCTCTTTTGTAGTTGGATAAAAATATTTTAAGTAGGTATAAAAAATATTTTTTATAAGAAACTTTTGAATAGGTTCTGTTGAAGAAACTGTTGGCGAAATCTTCTAATGTTGTTTCAGTCGCCCTCTTCTTAATGTCATTTTCAAATTAAGATTTCCCTACCCTTTGTTTAAACTTTTATCACATGGTGCTATCCTGCAGATAAACCAAGTGACCGAGGGTGCTTTAGTTTTAATTTGTATACTATAAGAAGTAAGTCTACTAATCTCTTTTCTCCCATCTTTCGGGAATCCTTATTAGTATTTATTAGCTTACTGTAGCTCAGGATATTGAGTAGGTATTTCTTTCTACCGCATCAGTGAGGCAGAAATGACTCAAGCATCAATACTATTCAGTACCTCATTTATAGTTAGATAAAAATATTTTATGTAGGTATAAAAAATATTTTTTATAAGAAACTTTTGAGTAGGTTCTGTTGAAGAAACTGTTTATATAAGTTTAAACCACGTTATTCGACCAAAACTAAACCCGCATCTTATTAATGGGTTACTACACAAGTACACATGTACGAGTGTAGTTACAAATTGGACTTACCCCGTCTACATTATACCCAACTATACATTTTCCTATACTATCTAGGTAGGTAAAGGGGGTTTGCATGGTCTGGATTTAAATAGTAATGTAAACAGTTACAATGTAGAATAATTAATTTGTTTTCACATAAAAATATATGTTGCATGGTCTGGATTTAAATAGTAATGTAAACAGTTACAATGTAGAATAATTAATTTGTTTTCACATAAAAATATATGTATGTATGGTAACATGGCAAGAGAATGCTAATTGTTATGCTTTTTGGCAGGAGCATCCTGTGCTCTTCTGTATATCTATTTTTAACTGTTTTTTCACACTGGTCGTGTATCTAATGATTGGGACTTCAGTGTCTTTTTTGCTGGGTAATGGTGTAATTGGGTCATATCTTCGGATTTTATGTAATTTTTTCTATTGCTTTTCAAGTCGGGACTCTGTAAATTATTATGCAAATTCCGTTCCATTTTACTTGCGTTTTATTTACGACCTGCATTTGGGAATACGAAATCAGGTTATTTGAACTAACAAGCGACCCTCAGTCACTGATAGGTGATGGTGTTCTTCTCCCATCAAGACACGTACCTATTGTAGATTCAAACTAGTACGTAAGTATATACGGTACGTAGAAGAGCATATATGTACTTAGACATCTATACATCATTGAAAGTCATTCATTTTATCTGTAGAAAGTTTGATCTGAGTTTCTGAAATGTAGGATAGCTCTAGAATTATAGATGCAGATGTCCTCATTGAAAACAAACACTCAGTCTTCCTTTGAAAGCATCAAATATTTACCACTCTTTGTGGCGAACAAACAATATTCAAAAGGGAAATCACCATGATAATTTTACTTCTGTGTTATAGGCCTTTTAGCAAACCCCAAGGATAACGCAAACCGGGGAAAAGAAGAAAAGAAATAATACAACATTTTCTCGTTTATAAAGGTTTAGCAAAGTGGAAGAGCAAACTGATGAAAGCATGACAAATTTAAACATCTGTGTAGACATGACAATGAGTGACAACTGACGCGACTGTCTCTATTTTACGATCATCTGAAAAGAACATGTCATCATTGGAAAATATCGAAAGATTGAAAAGTGAAAAAATCTTGAATAGTTGTCTCGGATATCTCTAATTGCATCTGAAAAATCCGGTGAAGTTATTGATGAGAAAGCTGATTGATACAAACTTCACAGCGACAATAAGGACACTATATCTCATATTCTTCCTGTATCTATAAAAAGAATCTCAATGATGACAATAGTCTTCATTTTGATTCGAATTGATCTACTTATGAGAATAATACTAAAAGGCCAAAAGATAAAGACTATACACAGAGGTATTGTAGAGCCTTTTCCTGTGTGACTTGTCTGTCCCTGGTTACTTACTGTAAAGTCAACATTTCACTTGAGTTTAATGTGACTTATACAGAACGTATTGTCCTTCATTTCAACAATACTATTACATAAGTAAATACAGTACATAGAAGAGCATATACTTACACATCTATACATCATTGAAAGTCATTCATTTTATCTGTAGCAAGTATGATCTGAGTTTCTGAAATATAGGATAGCTTACACATCTATACATCATTGAAAGTCATTCATTTTATCTGTAGAAAGTTTGATCTGAGTTTCTGAAATGTAGGATAGCTCTAGAATTCTAGATGCAGATGTCCTCATTGAAAACAAACACCCAGTCTTCCTTTGAAAGCATCAAATATTTACCACTCTTTGTGGCGAACAAACAATATTCAAAAGGGAAATCACCATGATAATTTTACTTCTGTGTTGTAGGCCTTTTAGCAAACCCCAAGGATAACGCAAACCGGGGAAAAGGAGAAAAGAAAAGAAAACGAGAGAAAAAAAAGTCGAGTGTCAATCCCTTTAAGCTATATAGTAGATACGTGACAGACATACAAAGGCTGCAAGGTTTACGTTCTTGTGCCTTTGATTGCTTCCCGCTTCAAATGCCTGGAAGTAGAATAGTGGAAGACATAAATATGAACGTCTGTGTAGACATGACAATGAGTGACAACTGACGCGACTGTCTCTATTTTACGATCATCTGAAAAGAACATGTCATCATTGGAAAATATGGAAAGATTGAAAAGTGAAAAAATCTTGAATAGTTGTCTCGGGTATCTCCTAATTGCATCTGAAAAATCCGGTGAAGTTATTGATGAGAAAGCTGATTGATGCAAACTTCACAGCGACAATAAGAACACTATTCTCATATTCTTCCTGTACCTATAAAAAGAATCTCAATGATGATAATAGTCTTCATTTTGATTCGAATTGATCTACTTATGAGAATAATACTCAAAAGGCCAAAAGATAAAGACTATACAGTATACACAGAGGTATTGTAGAGCCTTTTCCTGTGTGACTTGTCTGTCCCTGGCTACTTACTGTAAAGTCAACATTTCACTTGAGTTTAATGTGACTTATACAGAACGTATTGTCCTTCATTTCAACAGAAGGAGAGACAGAGGAGGTTGTTTGTTTTTGCGAACATTGGCTCTACAGGATATTAATATTGACATCAGCCTGAACTTCCGTACAATATGGGGCAGTCCCCTGTCCCTGCGATGAAATATTACATTTTATATTGGCAATCTTCAATATATCGGTAAAGCGAGAAGAGATGAAGTGGTGTACCGGATTCTACAACAATATTGAAGTCCATAGTGTTTACTATGTCAAAACTTGCTCCGAAAGCAATATTCATGGCTTGTTTTATGAGTTCATAGTTTTACACTCTCAATGCTCGTAAAGGTTATGGGTATTGCAAGAGGAATACAGCACCAGCTATTTACGTCTGACGTTATAGCATGTAACAGATGATACCAAAGTTATTCCTATGTCTATGAAGGAATTGTAGTCTTACAACAAGAAGACGCGTTGTGATTTTATGCATAATGAAGAAGTAGAAGCTAATTCTTCATGTTTTGAAATGTCCATTCGTGTTGGGATTAGGAAGTAAGAGAATAGTAATTTTCATATGATCGTTTGGTAGTTTGGTTAGATTTCCTCAAGGATTCCAGGTCAACAACATCCACTGTTTGGAGTTAAACGTAGTTTTTACTCTTGGATGAAAATAAAATGTGACTTGTGAAAAGTAAAATGCCACGGACAAATAACAAAGGAAGAAATTCTATATGAAGTTGAATATGTGGAAAGTGCTCAATGCTCGTAAAGGTTATGGGTATTGCAAGAGGAATACAGCACCAGCTATTTACGTCTGACGTTATAGCATGTAACAGATGATACTAAAGTTATTCCTATATGTCTATGAAGGAATTGTAGTCTTACAACAAGAAGACGTGTTGTGATTTTATGCATAATGAAGAAGTAGAAGCTAATTCTTCGTCTTTTGAAATGTCCATTTGTGTTGGGATTAGGAAGTAAGAGAATAGTAATTTTCATATGATCGGTTGGTAGTTTGGTTAGATTTCCTCAAGGATTCCAGGTCATCAACATCCACTGTTTGGAGTTAAACGTAGGTAGTTTATACTCTTGGATGAAAATAAAATGTGACTTGTGAAAAGTAAAACGCCACGGACAAATAACAAAGGACGACAGGTTTACGTTCTTGTGCCTTTGATTGCTTCCCGCTTCAAATGCCTGGAAGTAGAATAGTGGAAGACATAAATATGAACGTCTGTGTAAAAATTATGTAGTAATGTGCATGGTGATGGAAATTAGTGCCCTACACGCCTTACACTTGACTTTAGACCACGCTACGCCACTGCAACTTTGAATATTTTCCGCCGGTCAAAGGAGAAAGTATGCAGCGAGGAACATGGTTGATGAACCTGAACACACCTTGACGTACTCCACCCCGTATTACTGCTGTATTTCCATTCTCCAGAACACTGAGGGATTCAACAGGATGTCAAATCAAAACTATAAAATAACCTTTGTGTGCTGAAAGTTTGCACTAGAGGACAACACCCCCCCCTCTCTCTCTCTCTCTCTCTTTTCTGATAAGATAGTGCCGAAAAGTTTTCTGTCAATTCATTGGAAAAACTTTCATCCTCCCCTCCTCTTCCTTCTCTTCCTCTTCCTCACCTGTAATTCTCTTGAATTTAGGATAGGAAGTACTTCTCCTCTTCCTTCTCCTTTTCCTCCTTCTCCAACTTCCTTCTCGTCCTCCTTCACCTATCACCTTTCCATCCTGCTCTTTATTCTTCTCCTCCTTTCTATTCCCCTCCTTTTCATCCATCTCTTCTCTTTCTTCGTCTTCTTCTTCTCCTCCTCCCCCCCCCCCCTACTTCCTCCCTCTAGTATAAAGTTAAAGCTTACCTGCAAAGGACACGGGGTTGGGTTTATAGTTTCCCCAGTTCTATTCTGGTATTCATTGAGATTGGAAGGGATAACTTAATTACTTTTTTCAAGGTAGACCACATACAGTGTGTATACGGTATACTTACCTGTTCAGTGTAAAATACAGGATGGCTAAGAGTATCGGTAGTTTTAAATGAGAAAAGGTACATTATTATTTATAAATGCTGGACCATTATTTACTACAATGGCCTTTTTGGTACCTTTTAAAAGCCTGTGGCGAGTCTCTTGTACGAAGCAAAAAATGATCCCGGCTGATTCTTAAGTCATTTCATCTTTGCAGGTCGTCTTATATATGTTCTAAATTTTGTACTTATAACTACCAACTGCAAAGTTTAGAGATTAGAAATTGGATATGGTTACCATGCACATATAGTTGGTATCACTACACTAGACACTACAGCTACCATACCATTCTAAATATCAACCCGTCAAAACAGGAACACTAAACACCCCATTTATATCATAAAGGTAGATAAAATATTTACTATTGTACAAAGGAGAGAGGTCAGATATGGGAAAAGTTAGGTGACAGGAAAGATAAGAATAAGAACAAACGGGGAACAACGATATTCTTCTGAGATTTGGAGGTGGACGAGGAGGAGAAGAAGAAGAAGAAGGAGGAGGAGGACTAAAAGGAGGAGGAGGAGAAAGACTAAAGGGAGAAGGAGGAGGAGAAGGAGAAGAAGGAGAACAAGAAGAAGGAGGAGGAAGAGAAAACGAACTAGAGAAGTAAAGGAAGAGTTCAAAATAATCAGAACAAAATAGAGAGTGGAATAATGTGAAAGAGGTTATCACCAGTCTAATGTCCTCTAGTTTTCTGCCTGTTGATATTGCTCAGATTTTTGTAAACCGTTCAGCTACCAACCACACGCACATGAACTTAACTTCAGAGTACAGTGATTATTGGAATTATTGCACTCTTTGGGCTGTCTTAACTAGAAAATGGTAAAATCTGACTGAATCGTAGTAATCATAGGTAGATAGGTACCTGAATTAAAGAAGTAAAAGAACTACTTCTATTAATAAATTTTCTAATCAAGGTTTTCTTCCCTTTTTTTATCTCATTTTCTCAAACTCTCATTTCCATCCAACACATTACACACAGCCGTATGTAATCGGCGGCTTTTGTTTATTGATGACTTCCTGATCATAGCCAGGGGCAAGGATATAGATGGCTTACAAGCCCGTATTCAAAACACTTTGAATGAAGTACATAAATGGTCCACCAGGAATGGTCTCATTTTTTCCACCGATCCTACTAAGTCCGCCTGCATTAACTTCTCTAGAAAACGCAATCCCACTTGTCCGCCTTTATTTTATAACGGTGTCCAGCTCAAATTCGTTGATCACGTAAAATTCCTAGGATTATATTGGGACTCTAAGCTAAACTGGTCACTCCATATCAACCACCTTAAAAATCGTGCTTCGGCGGCTCTAAACGTTCTGAAAATGGTTTGTAATAAACGGTATGGTGTCAGACGGGAAAATCTTATCACCTTTTTGGAACAAAATGGGTACTAAATGATGGGCTTTGGTACAAATTCGCAGCAAAAGTTGTGGTGCTAACTTCACGCACTTCACTCGCAACAAAATGTTTTTTTCTGCGAGTGTTTTCATCACCTATTAACTTGTTTTTTCTGTCCCCATAGCAACCGCTGTAACCCTTCTTTACAAGTCATACGTTATGCCTATTTTTGACTACGGGAGTGTAATCTATGGCTCAGCTAAAGAATATATCCTTCAGAAGTTAAACCCTGTCCATCATGCTGGTATTAGAATCGCCACTGGTGCTCTTAGATCCAGCCCTGTCCCTAGCCTTTACGTTTTCCAAGATAATTCTCTTCTGTCCTCTTCCTTTATATTACCTTACTGTTATCTGCTTTGTTTTAAATACAACAAACAGTCTCTCTCTCCTTTCTTCTTCTTCTTCTTCTTCTTCTTCTTCTTCTTCTTCTTCTTCTTCTTCTTCTTCTTCTTCTTCTCCTCATTCTAGACATTTTCATTCAAATAATAAAATAATTAACAAGCTGGGTCCGTCCCTCCGGGAATTTTTTAGCCCGTAGTTTATTCGATCGTGATTAGAGAAAATCAGTACCTATGTACCTACCTAATTTGTTTAATATTCAGTTTATTATTATTCTTGATTTGATTTTTTGATTTTACTTTCATGTAATGATTTAAAATCAAGACTAGAGTCCGTTCTCCCTTTATTCCCAATATAATGTTTAAGTCACCCATCCATTTATTGGCCTTGCTCGGCGTAGCTTAACACAGGTGACGCTAAAACCGGTCTTAAAATAACGACTGAAGTGTTATCTAAAACTTTCTCGCTTTGAGTTTATAGGTCGTCGCGACAAATTTCGAGATCAGAGCTCATTTGTGTGAGAAAATGTGAAAAAAATTTGGTTTTTTGGCTTTTGGGTTCTCTGGACAAAATTTGCACCACCATTTTCGTGATCCTGGTAAAAAGACCTTTAATTTGATATATAGGTCGACTAGGTTTAGATAAGTCCTTCTATGGGGACAGAGTGACAGACAGACGACACCGAAGCGAATACAATAGTCCGTCCCTTATACCTTTTTATTACTATTGTAATAATGAAGGAAGGACGGACTAAAAATAAGACAGAAAGGTTGGGAAAAGAGAAGAGAAAGGAGGAGAGAGATATAATGTACATAGGGAGAAAGCTAGAAGCGTTTACCTGGCGTAGTGCAATATCTAAACTAAAGTGTACTCTTCACCTCACCCTTTTACATTGTCCTCTTACCTGTTAGTGCCGTAGGTACTAGTAACTACCTAGTAGGTATTGATCTGCAGACCTCATTCAGAAACAGATCAACAGAGGTCTCTACAAAAGATCCCTGACGAAAAAACAGAGTACAAAATATTAAAGATTTTTTTTATAGTTTAATAATTAATGTGCTCGAGAATTATAACAAATAATAGGAGACACCTAGGTAAAATTGCAAAAAAACACCTCTCGAGGTAAAATTGTTGATAATGCTATGGGTTTCCTATTCCTACCTAGTCTACCTACTTATTGAAACGAGAATCTGGGAAAAGAGACATCTCCGCCAATCTTGCATTGCACATTGCATAATCATGAGATAAACGGCGTTCATAGAAAATCAAATCGTTCCTGTATTTAAATACCTACAGACATTCCTTTGTATTAAAATTTCAGTTTGTACAAGAAATTAAAAAGAAAATAACTTTCTACAACTGTTTCTTTCTTCTCTTCTAATGGCTGGAATCATTCCTCGTTGGAAATTTTCTTGCGTGAGTGCGTAATTTTGTGCTCCCGTTTTTTTGCGATTTTCTTGTTGAAATAGTGACCAGATTATAGTGAATTTTTGCATAGTGACATTATTTTGTGTGCTGAACAGTTTGCAAGTGCTTTTCACTTGGTCTGTCGTCTATTTTTCCGGTTTTTTACACCTTTTCTACTCTACATTTGCTACCTTATAATCCCGTGGTTGTTATTTTCCTCTAATGGTTGTCATGGCAACCTACCGAAAGCCCACGTTGGAAATTTTCTTGCGTGAGTGCGTAATTTGTGCTCCCGTTTTTTTTTGCGATTTTCTTGTTGAAATAGTGACCAGAATATAGTGAATTTTTGCATAGTGACATTATTTTGTGTGCTGAACAGTTTGCAAGTGCTTTTCACTTGGTCTGTCGTCTATTTTTCCGGTTTTTTACACCTTTTCTATTCTACATTTGCTACCTTATAATCCCGGTGTCTCCTTCTCTTATTCTCCTTCTCTCTTCCTATGGAGTACTTTGGATCCTTTTTGCCTGTGTTTTACACACGGTAGTCAGGTACCTACTCAGATCTGAGCCTTTATAAGCTTTTTGGCTTTTTTTTTTTTACTTTTTTCAACAACAAATTCAAGGGCCAGGTTTACAGTCTCTTGTTGATTTTGCATTGGTAACTGATTTTATAAATATGGCTCAATTTCGTAAGTACCTGTGAGAAGCGGGCCAAAAACACTTTTTCCTATCTCTTTGGAATTTATTTCTGCTCTCATTACCAGCTTCTCAGAGTTCGTTTTGTTTCCATAGTAACCAGTTTCCCTTTCAGATAAACAATCCCCACAGCTGATATCTACGTGTTTTCCTTTTCTGTCTATCACTCGCAACAAAATGTTTTTTTCTGCGAGCGTTTTCATCACCTATTAACTTGTTTTTTCTGTCCCCATAGCAACCGCTGTAACCCTTTCAGCAAAACACCCCCTCAATCTCATCAACCATCCCATCATCTCATTCTACCTCTTCAATCCAATCAACCATTCCATCATCATACTCTAGCTCTTCAATCCCATCAACCATTCCGCCATCACACTCTACCTCTTCAATCCCATCAACCATTCCGCCATCACACTCTACCTCTTCAATCCCCTCAACCATTACATTATCACACTCTACCTCTTCAATCCAATCAACCATTACATCATCACACTCTACCTCTTCAATCCCATCAACCATTCTATCATCACACTCTACCTCTCCAATCCCATCATCCCACTCTACCTCTTCAATCCCATCAATCATTCCATCATCACACTCTACCTCTTCAATCCAATCAACCATTCTATCATCACACTCTACCTCTTCAATCCCATCATCCCACTCTACCTCTTCAATCCCATCAATCATTCCATCATCACATTCTACCTCTTCAATCCAATCAACCATTCTATCAGCTAGAAGGAAAAAAACCCCAGCGTACATTTTTCACAACATACCAGGAACATGCTTTCTACATGTCTTTAAGTTTTGATATATCTGTTCTTCACGTGGAATACATCGGATGGGAGAGCTTTATCTTCAAACTTGAATCTTTATCTTGGAAACTTATTTCTTCCTCATGATGCTATAAATTATCGTTTTATTGGAAGTATATCAAATTTATCAGTACTGCTCAACATCTAGTTCTGTGTATTTCATTTTGTACGGATGCCCCTTGCAACTTATTATACATATACAGGGTGGTCTCACTAGTTGGTTCCCCACTAAAATTCCCCAACCTGGGAATGAAATCCAAGAATGGGTTTTCGAATTCCTGAAATCTCAAATTATTTTCATGGAAAAGCAGGGACGTAAGAGAAGAAGTACTAATGTTCCTACTCATGACTCAGTGACTAACCTCTCTTTCATTTCTGTGATTAGCACGGCCTTCATCTTCGACCTCCGAATATCCTCAAGGCCTTGGGTGATTAGTCGGTAAATTCTGCACTGCGGCCTTAAATAACTCTCAGACTGCAGTTCTGCGGTCTTAAATAGCTCTTGGGTCGTTATCCTTTTGGTTCAGATAACAAACTTCTCCTCATTCTTCTTCTACTCTGTTTTACTCCTCTATACTCCACATTACCTACAGGGTAGGGTTTATACACCAGTTTTCATACATAATTATACGTACATTGTATTCTTATTAGGTTATTATTTTCACCTCTTTCTTGTACCATTATGGAGAGTGATGATTATTTCAAGATAATATTTCAACCGATGCATTCTATTAGGTTTCTATGAAAATATGATCTCTATTAAAAACAAGGATATAAGGACTTTTATTTCTTGAAGGACCTTTTTTTTAATATTCTATTCTAAATTTCAATAGATTCTGATAGTTTTTATATAATTATTATAACCTACCAATTATTCATTGTTTTCAAAATGGCGTAAACTTAATGTTTCTCTATCACCCTGTAGGTATTCATCCACTCATTCTTTATCCATTGTTTACTAAATTCTTCTCCATTATCTTTCTTCTTCATCAGTATTCTCATTCTCACCCTTTTTATTCTCATTACTTATACCTCTTTCTTGTTTTAAACTTTGTGTAAAATGCTATGTCCGTTGGATGTACATTGTAGTATGCTATGCTGGTCTATAGGTAAGGAGTCTAATATTTGAGCACAATTTTTTATTAGGGGAAGTTGATTCGTTTATGTCTAATGTAGTACCTATGCAGTGAGAAAAGTAAAACTGAAATCTCCACTATTTATTTTATTCCTTGCACATTGCATGCTCAAATAAATTACTCGGCATTCATACAATTTGTAACACCCCAACAAAGGTATTAGGTAGGTACCTTTCAATTCCTACTCCTCTCCTCTCCTCTCCTCTTTCCTTCCTTTTACTCTAACATCCTAGGCATGTGAGGTCCTTCATCATCCTTTATCCATTGTTTACTAAATTCTTCTCCATTATCTTTCTTCTTCATCAGTATTCTCATTCTCACCCTTTTTATTCTCATTACTTCTCTACCTCTTTCTTGTTTTAAACTTTGTGTAAAATTCTATGTCCGTTGGATGTACATTGTAGTATGCTATGCCGGTCTATAGGTAAGGAGTCTGGTATTTGAGCACAATTTTTTATTAGGGGAAGTTGATTCGTTTATGTCTAATGTAGTAGGTATGCAGCGAGAAAAGTAAAACTGAAATCTCCACTATTTATTTTTTTCCTTGCATATTGCATACTCAAATAAATTACTCGGCGTTCATACAATTTGTAACACCCCAACAAAGGTAATAGGTAAGTACCTTTCAATTCCTACTCCTCTCCTCTCCTCTCCTCTTTCCTTCCTTTTACTCTAACATCTTAGGCATGTGAGAGAGGTCCTTCATCATCAGGCTTTGTTTTTTTCTACTACCCTTATCCTTTCTTCTTCTTCTTCTTCTTCTTCTTCTTCTTCTTCTTCTTCTTCTTCTTTTCTTCTTCTTCTTCGTCTCCTCCTCTATCTCTTTTCTTCCTTTTTTCAGCATATTTTCAAAAAACGTTTTCTTTGGTAGTGTTTATTTACTTTTATCTATTCTCCTCATTACCTCCTTATTTAATTTTATCTTTCATGTAACTCCTTTTACTCCTTATTTTGGCATACCCTTCTCTCTCTCTCTTTCTCTCTCTCTTTCATTTTCTTCTTCTTTATTTTCATTTCACACCAGATTCTTCATTGTATTTCTTGTTATTTTCCTACTCAAATAAATTAGAAAGAACAAAAGATTAATTTAAACTTTTTGTCTGGTTTAACCCTTTGCGGTCTTTGTGGTCTTCCCCTCTTCATCTTCTTTCACAAGATATTGGTGTGTTTAAATCTTTCTCTTCTCATTAAATAAAGCATTTCATCTGGTGTTTCTTTGGTTGACAAACTCAGTAGATAAATAGAAGGAACGGATTTGTTTGAGCGTTCTAATCTTTAAAATGGTTTTTCACTGACTCGACTTGGTATTTTGACCCCTTTTAATCGAAATCTGACAAACCGTTCAAAAGCTATCGTGGATCAAACAGACAGATAAGATAGGTAAACGAAAAAAAAAAACTAATTAACAGTAAAACACAAACTTGTTTGTGTTAGATAAGTATCTATTCCTATACCTATCACTGAAGTATACTATCAAAGCGTTAAATTCAATTTGAACAACAAACAACCTTGAGGCCTTCTGCTTTTCTTACAAAAAAACGCCTAATGGGACTCACCTAACATATTCTTTCTTATCTCTCTTTAGTTCAATACTTTCCCCTTGCAAATGATCTATGTTGCTGATTGTTGCTACACTGTGTAAAATTGAAATAGATATATACTTACCTTCCAGTCATTACCTACACCATAATATTGTGTTGTGAACTTCACCTTACCCTTGATCAGACCCAAAGGCCGACCATTCACGCTCAGACTGTCTGACAGACCTAGGCTTCTCCCACCGAGGACTGTCAGCTCACCTTGTGGCCGAAAAAGCTTCCGACTTCAGACCATCTGAAAGACATAGAAGTCGGAAGATTTTTTCGCCACACGTGCCATCTGACAAGTCCGGAAATATCTGACAGTCAGAATGTAGGGTAGGGTGGGGCAAAGGTACGCAGGCACTTTTTGAGAAAACGGTGATAAATATCAATTTGAAACCTGTACTGAAATTTGGCTCTTTTTGTTTACACATGCACATTTTGCACAATGCAGTTTAGTGATGCTCTAGCAAGAGAAAGGGGAAACTGTGTTCCTCATATTGAGGAAAGATTGTTTTATCATCTTTTGATCTAACTTTTTGACTTTTTTTACTTTTTGATCAATATTTCAGTTTTGAACAATTTTTTCAGTCGAATGAAATGTCATTTTGAAGAAAACAAAATTATCTATAAGATGGTTTTGGTTTTAAGTTCGTAAGTCAAACGAGCAAAAATACAAAAATCACAGAAAAAAAAGTCCGAACCTTTGCCCCACGCTACCCTAAGTGGTAAGGAAAAAAAAAAAAAAAAAAAAAAAAAAAAAACTAATTAACAGTAAAACTTGGATTTCACTTCGTTCTATTATTGTTTTTGCTATTAGATATGTATCTATTCCTCTATACCTATCACTGAAGTAGGTACTGAAGTATACTATCAAAGCGTTAAATTCAATTTGAACAACAAAAATAACCTTGAGGCCTTCTGCTTTTCTTACAAAAAAACGCCTAATTGGACTCACCTAACATATTCTTTCTTATCTCTCTTTAGTTCAATACTTTCCCCTTGCAAATGGTCTATGTTGCTACACTGTGTAAAATTGAAAATACTTACTTTCCAGTCATTACCTACACCATAATATTGTGTTGTGAACTTCACCTTAGAAAGGAAAAAAAAAAAAAAAAAAAAAAAAAAAAAAACTAATTAACAGTAAAACTAACAGTAAAACACAAACTTGTTTGTGGTAGATATGTATCTATTCCTATACCTATCACTGAAGTATACTATCAAAGCGTTAAATTCAATTTGAACAACAAATAACCTTGAGGCCTTCTGCTTTTCTTACAAAAAAACGCCTAATTGGACTCACCTAACATAATCTTTCTTATCTCTCTTTAGTTCAATACTTTCCCCTTGCAAATGGTCTATGTTGCTACACTGTGTAAAATTGAAATAGATAAATACTTACCTTCCAGTCATTACCTACACCATAATATTGTGTTGAATTTCACCTTATAAACTGATGGTTCAGCAAACTATATAACTCACTCGAAAAAAATGGCGTCCAAACCCCTGATCGGGCCCAAAATTTAATGAGTCAAATCCTATTCCCTTGGTTTTTAAATATGCTTTTCTCTCCCACTCTCTCCCTCCTTTCATTATCATTAATCTCAGTTCTGACTTAACGATGTCTTGGATTTTTAATGAGTAGATATGCCTCTACATTATACTTACCTATATTATATTTGTGCCTACATAGAGCTAACATCATGTCTTCCTTCTTCGAGAATCTACATTTTCCATGTACCTAAAAATGAATATGCTTTTCTCTCCCACTCTCTCCCTCCTTTCATTATCATTAATCTCAGTTCTGACTTAACGATGTCTTGGATTTTTAATGAGTATGCCTCTACATTATACTCGCCTATATTTTATTTGACGTCCTCGACCCCGTATTACTGCTGTATTTCCATTCTCCAGAACACTGAGGGATTCAACAGGATGTCAAATCAAAACTAGGTATAAAATAACCTTTGTGTGCTGAAAGTTTGCACTAGAGGACAACACCCCCCTCTCTCTCTCTCTCTCCCTCTCTCTCTCTCAAAAAGTAAAGTGTTAATTTCAAATCAATTTTTCTCTCAAAATACCTATAGTAGAATAAAAATATTCACATACTTAATTCCATAAATGAATTCCTCAACAAACCGATCCACTTCGCCCGATACCACAGATTGACCGCATTCCTATAGTGGTACTATGGGGTGCAGGGACACACATTGTGGGCTCGCGACCCTATTCTCTCGTACACATTAGGAGTCGAGGTTTAAATGAATTATATATTAAATTCTTCCGAGAGGTTTCACATGTACACTGGAATAGAAGATGAAAAGAGAAGAGAAGGAAATAGTAGAAAATGAGGAAGAGATGGAATGGAAGAGAGAAAGAAGAAATGGAAGAGAAGCCAAGGAGGAAGAGAAGAGAACTTAGAGGTGGAATGGGAGAGAGGATGAAGAAGGAGAGAAGGAATGGGAGAGAGGTTTTGTATGTCTCGAGATGAAAAGAGAAGAGAAGGAAATAGTAGAAAATGAGGAAGAGATGGAATGGAAGAGAGAAAGAAGAAATGGAAGAGAAGCCAAGGAAGAAGAGAAGAGAGCTTAGAGATGGAATGCGAGAGAGGATGAAGAAGGAGAGAAGGAATGGGAGAGAGGTTTTGTATGTCTCGTACATATTGGTATAGGTTTCATACGCAACTTGAAAATGATGACGGGAGTGTGTCTCATACCCTTTCATACCTATTCTACATACCTATGGTATTATAATTCTGTAGGTACCCATTTCACATACCTAGTTATGTTAATAATGTTCATATTTTTTTAGACCAAGGGAAAAAAATCTTCTTCGTAATCTGGACGTTTATTTCTGCTCATAGGTTATTGGAAAAAATCTGGTCAACCAACGAACTTTAAATCAACCAGGAACAAAAGCAAAGGAACAAAATACCTACCTACAATACCTATACAAATTCTAGCATTTAAAAGCAAGAGAGTCGAGAGATCTAAATTCTCAAGTTGGTCTTCATTTCGTAATTCGGGCGTTTTTTTTTTTTTTTTCTGCTCATAGGTTATAGGAAAAAATCTGGTCAACCAACGAACTTTAAATCAATCAGGAACAAAAGCAAAGCAAAGGAACAAAATACCTACCTACAATACCTATACAAATTCTAGCGTTCAAAAGCAAGAGAGTCAAGATCAAGAGATCTAAATTCTCAAGTTGGTCTTCATTTCGACCTCAGTCAGTGAAAGGGTCCGTCTATTAAGCACTCAAAATACCTCTCTGCTGGAGGCTGAATATATATCTTCTTTCTGAAAGTGTAAAAGAGCGAGAACTTATATTAGTGTGTGGAATACTGATTTCATGAAAGCTGTGCGATGAAGAGAGATGGTAAGGAGGAAATTAGCGTAGACAACATGTTGGTATGGATGTAAATATTATGTTAAGGAAGAGGTAATCTTACGTAAAGGATGAAAACCTAAGCAGATCTTTTATAAAGTTAAAAACAGTGTAATGTAGTACAACCATGGTAAAGCACAGCACATGGTCGAGACTTTTTCTGTAAAAAAAGAAAAGAAAAACTGATTATATACCCAGGGACGAGTTCCTATCTACTAAAAGTACTAAGTTCAAATTCCAGTAAAACGGCATCAGGCTAGCATTAGCCCCTATCAACCTTTAGCAGCATAAAGAGAATCCTGCTTCGGGGGAAAAATACAAAATATGAGCTTTTTAACTTTTCGAAAATTCCTGGAAATCTAACGTCCCCTTAAATTAACGAAAATATTCCAAATTTTTTTCACAAAATCTAAAAGCACTACTCCCCGTAACTCCAGTACGGTAGGATTCGTGAAGAGTAGCTCTATAATAATAAACCTAGGTAGGTACCTATGTATATCATACATGTAGATTCCGTGAACGAGGTATTTATTGTAGGCGCCTTGAGAAGAACAAAAGCAGAACATTTTCTGAAAAGAAGAACTGTTTTTAGCGAAATATTTTACAGCAAGGAATTTCCAAGATAATTCTCTTCTGTCCTCTTCCTTTATATTACTTTACTGTTATCTGCTTTGTTTTAAATACAACAAACAGTCTCTCTCTCCTTTCTTCTTCTCCTCCTTCTTCTTCTACTCTGTTTTACTCCTCTATACTCCACATTACCTACAGGGTAGGGTTTATACACCAGTTTTCATACAT
>NW_007380399.1:22987-24846 GCF_000475195.1 Diaphorina citri | reverse complement strand
GGGAAAAAAAAAAAAAAAAAAAAAAAAAAAAAAATCAGTTTTCAATTTTGAGATGAGTCCATGGACTCAGAATCCGTGAGGGAGGATAGAGAGGCTTGAGAGCCAGACATTATAAGATTCAGGAGAGTTTTCCGAAGGTTCTTCAACCTATTTTTAATTTTGATGCTAATAGATTGCTCATTGGAGATTTTGCCCAAAATCTGAGTAACAAAATGGGGGTCCATGTCATAACGATCTTTAATGATCTCTAACTTATTCTTGGAATTTTTCAATTCTATTAAAAGATCCACAAAAACCTGAGGATCAATGGATGATTCATGTTTGGCCACCAAGGGACAAATGCTTTCCAATTCACTTGAATTAACATTAACACACAACTTTTTATCATTGTTAATATCATGGGACGGAGGGGACCTGGCGTGTGCACGCTTCTTACTCTTCTCTTGTTGAGAGTTAGAGTCAATGTCCATGTCATTAGTATTGTCAGGGGTGACACTAGGTGACGGATCAGGGATGGGATGAACGTCAACATCAGTGATGGTGCTATCGGATTCCGATGAAGAAATAACAGAAGGAGATTGAGAAGGAATAACCTCGACAAAAGAAGACGGAGGCGGAATAACCTCGACTGAAGAGGACGGGGGGGAAATATCTCCGACGACTGGGGAAGACTGAGGGGAAATAACCTCGGCTGAAGAAGAAGAAGAATTAACAAAAAAGAAAAAAAAAAAAAAAAAAAAAAAAAAAAGAAAAACAAGGGAGACTTTGTGAAAATATTGTCAACAAAATTTAACGAAATGGCGCCATTTAGACGGCATTTTTTTTTTTCAGCAATATTTTTATTTTCGGGTTAGCAACTTTTTCATTTCTCGGGTTAATCGGGGTTAAAGCTTCCTGTTTTCAATAGGAATTGAACCCCAGAGTTCCAGAGGGTTCAAGAACTTCCTGCTACAAAAGGGACTACTACAATTGAAGCTGATAAAATTTTATGTAGATAAAATGGATATACCTAACAACATGCTACAAAAGGGACTACTTCGTCTACAATTGAAGCTGATAAAATTTTATGTAGATAAAATGGATATATTATGTACCTATCAACATGCTTTTTCACAATCACAACATTTCACAATTGAAAAGTCATATTACAAAAAGGCCCAAAAGTTTTACATATTATTATTTTGTACATCAAAATATCGATTATACTTTCTCTCTCCCTCTCTCTCTCTCTCTTTTCCTTCTGAACTATCTGAACAAAGGAACTTGTGTAGAAAAAGTTTCACAGTACCGTTTTTTACGCGATGTTGTTGTACGCCTTCTTCTTCTCCTCCTTTTCTTCCTTCTTCTTCTTCTTCTTCTCCTTCTTCTTCTCCTCCTTCTTCTTCTTCTCCTTCTTCCCCTTCATCTCATTTTTTGGGGGAAGCCCTTCTTCTTCTTCCTTGTTCTCATCCCCCTCTTCTTCTTTCCCCTTTTCTTTCTTCCTATTCTTCTTCATCTTCCACCTCCTTTTGCTTCTGTTCGGAGTGTTATGCTTCTGATCTTCTTCTGCTTCCCCTTTTTCTTTTTCTTCTCCATCATTTCCTTTTTCTTTAAAACTTGAAAAAAAGTCGTCGAAAAGTTTTCCGCCTCCTAGGTAATCCTAAACTACGTATAACAGAAGAGGGAGAAGGGAAAGGAGAAGAAGAAGAAGCAGGAGAAGAAGAAGGAGGAGAAGAAGAAGAAGGATGAGAAGAAGAAGGAGAAGAAGAAGGAGAAGAAGGAGGAGAAGAAGAAGAAGAAAATTTCCTTTCTATTAAAAAAAAAAAAAAAAAAAAAAAAGGAAAAAAGGGAAGTTTTTTGGAAACCAAATTTTTTTTTTT
>NW_007380399.1:0-22698 GCF_000475195.1 Diaphorina citri | reverse complement strand
TTTTTTTTTTTTTTCTTTTTTTTTTTTTTTTTTTTTTTTTTTTTTTTTTTTTTTTTTGCGTATAGGTACCTACCTCCTTCACCCTCCCTCCCCCTCTCCCTACAGTTATGTTTGAAAACAAGTGTGTATTGCAAACAAGGAAATTTTCTTCTTCTTCTTCTTCTTCTTCTTCTTCTTCTTCTTTTCCCCTTTCTCTTTCTTCTTCAATTTCCTTCTTCTCCGTTCTCCCTACTAACCCTTTTATTTTGCATGCGTTCCTTCTTTCTCCTCCTTTTCTTGTTTTTTTTCTTCCTCTTCTCCTCCTTTTATACTTATTCTTTCTTCTTCTTCTTCCTCTTCTCCTCCTTTTATACTGATGCTTTATTTTTCTTCTTCCTCTTCTCCTCCTTGTATATTTATGCTTTCTTTTTCTTCCTCCTTTTTCTTCTTCTTTTCTTACTTCTTTTTCTCATCTTCCTGAATGTTTTCTTTCGCATCTGTTACCTCTCTCTCTCTCTCTCTCTTTTTTCCTTCAGTTGCTGTATCTCACTCACTCCTACCTGCAGTCATAAATTCGCACCAATACGAAAAAATATGCTCTACCCTTACAACAGTACATTTTTTTCTACTTTTTTTTTATTCAAGCAGGGTCTTCTTAAGATGTTTTAAATTGGTGAGCTTTCGATGTCACTCAGGACATCATCTTCAGACCAAGATAGATGTTGACTCTATCGCAGCAGGAGACTTCTACTCCTGATATCTTGGTCTGAAGATGATGTCCTGAGTGACATCGAAAGCTCACCAATTTAAAACATCTTAATCGAAATTGTCTTTATAAGAATAATTTATTTTATTTTTATCTGATTTTAATTTTCATATACCTAATTAAAAAAGAAAAAGAGATGCGTTTTATTTTCTCTCAATGTGAGCTATTTTTTTTATTATTATTTATTTTTCGCTCTAAAAAAGTTATGGTCATTTGAGAGTTAACAATCAATACCTACAGGAAATGTTTTTTCAAACTTTTATTTTTTTTCATTTGTAACACATAAAAATGAAAACTCAATCATTTAGACATAAAAAAACAATAAACAACTAATAAACAATTTTACAATCAAACAATGGGGGAAGGAAAGTAGGTGAGGAGAACAAAGAGGAGGAGGAGGAGAAGGAAAAGAAGAATATAGGGGAAAGGGGAAGGAGGAGGAGAAGACGAAAGAGGAGGAGGAGAAGAAGTAGAAGAAGAATAATGGGAGAAAGGGGAAGGAGGAGGAAACGTATAAACAGGGAGAGGGGAAGTGACAATAAAATTTGAAATAACAGGAACAATGAATTTATTGTCCCAAAATATCTCGAGAACGGTAAGAGCTAGAGAGTTGAAATTTGGTATGTAGCTGTCAAATGTGACAAGGATGCGACACAAAACTTTTGATTAACACCGGTGCTACGGTTGGCGGCATTTTACGGCTTTTCGGCGGTTTTCGGTGTAATTTAACAATATCTCGGGAACGGTATAAGCTAGACACTTGAAATTTTGTATGTAGTTCACAAATGTGACAAGGGTGCAACACAAAACGTTTGGTTGAGATGGTTGTTTGGTATTTTGTGGACAGATTTCGAACCGTTTTTTGGCGGTTTTCAGCTATAGCGACAAAACGGTTAGAGATATTGTAAGAGTTAGGGTAAAAGAACACTCAAATAAGCATCATTCAATAGGATAAGGAAAGTCGTGTGATGTTCACTCCAGATTTTTTTTTTCTTTTTTTTCCTAACAGACAAAATTGAAGTTTATTCAGAAAGAAATTCGAACATTCGATTATTTGAAGTATTTAGCTGACTCCATTATTTTCGTTATCTACTGGGATTTGAACCACCCCACTGTTTACTGACATTCCATTATTCTCTCTATTTCTCCCCTCTCTTTCCATCTATCTCTCCCTCTATCCGCTATCCCCTCTCTTTCTATCTCTCTCTCTCCCTTTATCTCTCTTTCTTGTTCTCTCTCTCTCTCTCCCTTTATCTCTCTTTCTTGTTCTCTCTCTCTCTCCCTCTCTTTCTATCTCTCTCTCTCCCTTTATCTCTCTTTCTTGTTCTCTCTCTCTCTCTCCCTCTCTTTCTATCTCTCTCTCCCTTTATCTCTCTTTCTTGTTCTCTCTCTCTCTCTCTCTCTCTCTCTCTCTCTGATCTTCTTTACTATCTTTCGTCCACGTCAGCAAAAAACATTGGCACGATCGTTGAATACGGAAAGAGCAGTCAGTTTTCGCTGAAATTAAGTACGTGCTTTAACGAGAAAACTTAAATAACTATGAAGTGAGTACATAGATTACTTACTTTATTCTAGGATTTATGGAAAGTGAAAGTACATCATTTCCAAGAAGAATTGATATCAACATGCTTTTTCACAATCCCAACATTTCACAATATTGAAAAGTCATGTTACAAAAAGGCCCAAAAGTTTTACATATTATTATTTTGCACATCAAAATATCGATTATACTTTCTCTCTCTCTCTCTCTCTCTCTCTCTCTCTCTCTCTCTCTCTCTCTCTCTCTCTCTCTCTCATAGATTACTTTATTCTAGGATAAGGAAAGTGAAAGTACATCATTTCTAAGAAGAATTGCCTCAACTTTGTCGTAAAATGGAGCTTTTTTTTATACAGTAACTGCTAAGGTCTTATCGTCCGAGAAAGGGGGAAAAAGAAGAAGAAGGGGAAGAAGAAGATGAAGAAGAAGGGGAGGAAGAAGAAGAAGAAGAAAAAAAAAAAGAAGTGATCTGTCTGTATTGGATATCATGTTAGCACATAATTATTACCCTGTATACATATGTACAAACACCCTGTATATGTACAAACACCCTGTATATGTACAAACACCCTGTATACATATGTATTGTATATATCTTCTATCCTGCACATAAAGTCTTCTCTGTTGCTTCCAATTTCCAATATAATCTCCCTGTATACATCTGTAACGTGATACAACTCCTAATCTCTCTCTCTCCCTTTCTCTCTCTCTCTCCCTCTCTTTTCTTAATTCCTATCTCTCTTACTCCCTTACAATTTCTATCTTTCCCTCCCTCTCTCTCTCTTTCTCCTTCTTACTCTTTATTCTTCTCTCTCCATCCTCCCTCTCTCTTTCTTTCTTACTTGCTACCTCTGTCTTTCTCCCTCTCTCTCCCTCTCTATCTCCTTCACTCTCTCTTTCTTACGTCCTTCCTCTCTCTCTTTCTCTTTCTCTCTCTCTTTCTATCTCTCTTTCTCTCTCTCTCTTTCTATCTCTCTTTCTCTCTCTCTTTCTCTCTCTCTCTCTTCCTATCTCTCTCTCTTACACACGTCAGAGATACCTGGGGATTTGGTCTGTTGAAGATAATGTCAAAAACAACTCTTTTCTTACGTTTCTGGTTCTCAACCCTTGAGAACCAGAAAGTTTTTTTTTTTAAGAGGTTTGACAGAGGGAACTGTAACTGCCAAGGTCTTATCGTCTCGAAAGCGAAGAGAGAAGGAAGACAGGATAGGAGGAAAGCCAGCCTTTCGGAGAACGAGCCTTATCTGTTCAGGATAAAATCCGCCCCGGTTGGGAATCGAACCCGCGACCTAGCGCTTACAAGGGAGACACGCTACCCTCCAAGCTAACTAGACTGACATTTTTATCAACTTAAATTTCTAACCTAAGTGACACATCAAGGGTTAATTGCTCATTCTTCTCTTTACTCTTCTCGATTTCTAATTCCCTAATCCTCCTCACATGTAGTTTCTCATCCCATTTCTCATTCAGATTCATCAATACATCTCCACTTCTTCTTTCGCCCGACCAGTGGATGGGGAGGTTGGTGGTTCGATTCCTAGTCAAATAATAAAAGAAAAACATATACCTAATTGTTTTTTAATAATCGTAAGAAATATTTAAAAATTAAAATCAGATAAAAATAATAAGTTATTCTTATCAAGACAATTTCGATTAAGATGTTTTAAATTGGTGAGCTTTCGATGTCACTCAGGACATCATCTTCAGACCAAGATAGATGTTGACTCTATCGCAGCAGGAGTAGAAGTGAGGAAATTACATGGTATCGATAAGGTTCTGGTATATGCGTAGGGTATTATTCACGTCGGATCTATAGTTTACTGTGTTTGAATTTTTATTGGAGTTTTTTTTTTTTTTTTTTTTTTGTTATTAAAAATCTAAAACCACATGACAACTGAAAAAACTAATAATATTAACATGTAATAAAATGACAAAATAATATAAAAATAAAACAAAAACGATGAGTGTGAACGCGCTGCAAGAAAGAGGTGCAAGAGAAGAAATAGAACATAGAAAGGCGCGAAAAGTAAACAGAGAAGAAGAAATGTTAAAACGTGAAATTATAGTGGTGATCCAACTCATGTGATAGGACATTCTGGACCTGGGAGGTGCAGGTGCTATGATAACAAGTACATTGGTGGGGGTCATGCTATAACACGGGCAATAAATCCTAACTCGGGCAGTTCTAAACGGGGATGGGACTTTTTTTTCTTCTTCTTCTTCTTCTTCTTCTTCTTCTTGAAAAAGATGAGTGTTTTACCGCCGTTTTTATTTCGCAGCAATGAAACAACTGCTACATTGGACGCATGTGGTCTGTGTCGTAGCATGCCCATCCCGTAGTATGCCTCTCATCAGATGGGCGAGAAGAGGCACAATACTCCCCATTTAGGTGCTGGGTCAACACGAGAACACCAGAAAGTAACCCGTTGAAATATTTGCAATCGAAAAACGAGTACAAATTTTTTGTCGTAAACCTATAAAATATACGAGACCTTGTTTAGACCTATAAAATATACGAGACCTTGTTTAGACTTATAAAATATACGACTTGGACTCGAACCCCCAACCACCAGACGGCTACGCCACTACGAGGTAGCTAAATGTTTTCACCGACCTGACGGTTTAATGAAGCGTGCGAGAGAGACAGTAAACTCTTTGATGTGGAAAGACAGCATAAGGTTAAAACGAGAGATAGAGAGAGAGAGGAAGAGAAGGA
Organism: Diaphorina citri; assembly: GCF_000475195.1. NCBI lineage: Eukaryota > Metazoa > Arthropoda > Insecta > Hemiptera > Psyllidae > Diaphorina > Diaphorina citri. The sequence continues at coordinate 17,700 of NW_007380399.1, read as the reverse complement.
GGGAGAGAGAGGGAGAGGGAGAGAAAGTGAGTGAGAGAGAGAGAAAGGAATGTTTAATAATTTAATTAAATCTTAGAAAAAAATTCTAGATGGAAAAAATAATGAAAGGTATGAAAAAAAAGCAAGATTAGTCCAGGATAGGAGAAAGTCAGTCGTTCCGAGAACGAACCTTATCTGTTAAGGACAAAATCCGCCCCGGGCGGGAATCGAAGCGCTTACAAGGTAGACGCACTACTCGCCAAGCTAACTAGGCTGGCGGTAACTTTCCGTCCGTACACTTCCAGTTGGTCTTAATAAACTTTGAATTTTTACTTTCCTTATCCTATAGGAAGGAAAGTAATGTAATCGGGTCAAATTTTCGATGGTTACTTTTTAGTGCCAAAACTCGTTTTGAGGTCCCTAGAGCCTGAATCCAAAGTTTCAGCCATTGGTCCGTGTGTGTGTCTGTCTGTGTGCTGAAATCTGACGTCACAACTCTTTGAGCTTTTTCATTAGAACGGCAATTAAAAATTGAATTTTCGACCTTTTAAAGTTACTTTTTCGGGGTTTTGATCTCAGATTTGGATTTTTCACAACTTTTTACGTAGGAATCAACCATTTATTAATAATTTTTACCCATTTGCAACTCCTCCATTTTTCTTCGGCACGAATTTTTTCCGCGATCGAAGAGAGAAGAAATTCAGGATAGAAAAAAGCCAGATCGAACGTTATACCGTCAGGATAAAATCTGCCCCGGGCGGGAATCGAACCCGCGGTCTAGCGCTTACAAGGCAGACACACTACCAACCAAGCCAACCATACTGACACGATATTGGTTTGATACCGAGACAGTGGAAGCACATAATCTGGCCTACCTCGTTTGTCTCCCATAGCCATTTTAAAGAAGAAGAATAAGAAGAAAAAGAAGAAGAAGAAGGAGGAGGAGGAGGAGAAAAAAACTTATGTGTAACTAACTAACTAACTAGGCATTACAAAGGAAGGTAAAAAAATTTGGACCGATTGCAATACTTTCATTACTAGTATAGCTCGCTATACTGTATAGTAATAGAAAGTAAAAAATGCAGTCGAAACGTGACACGAAGGCCAAGTTGGCAACCTCCGCCACAAAGGCCGCAATGATTGTGAAGTTACCAGCCTTTACTTTGTGAAGTTTCTAAGCGTAAATATCCAGCTATGTACTTAAGTACATAACTAGTAACTATAACTATGTATTTATCTATGTATGTAGGTAACTATAAATAGTAACTATGTATAACTTAGTTAGGGCCTAACTTTCTTGGCTTTCACGGAAAATTGAGAGAGGGAGGGAAGAAAAAAAGGGAGAGAGAGAGAGACAGAGAGGGAGAGAGAGAGAGAAAGAGAAAGAGAGACACAGAGAGAGAGACAGAGAGGGAGAGAGAGATAGAGGGACAGGCCCGGAAGAGAGAGAGAGGGAGAGAGGAAGAGAGAGAAAGAGAGAGGGTGGAAGAGAGAAAAGAGAAAGAGGAAGAGAGAAGAAGGAAGTAAAGAAATGGTTGGAGGGAGGGAGAGAGAGGGAGAGAAATTTCTTAGTTTTAACGGAAAATTGTGGAAAAAGAAGAAGGGACAGAGAGATAGAGAGAGAGAGAGAGAGTAATTTCTTAGTTTTAATGATTGAGTTAGAGGGAGGAAGTAAAGGAGAAAAAAGGGGAAGGGGGGAAGGAAAGAGAGGATATGGAGAAAATTTCTTAGGTTGAACGGAAAATTGCGAGATAAGGAAAGAAAGAAAGAGAGAGAGAAGGAGGTAGAGAGAGAGAGAGAGAGAGGAGGAGGAGGAGAGGGAGAGACAGAGAGAGAGAGGTTAGGAGAGAGAGAGAGAGAGAGGGAGGGAGAGAGACAAGTTCTTGAGCCTATAACCCATAAGTTTCTAGAATGTGTGGCCTTTTGCCCGTCATCTAACTTTTAAGTTAGAAACTAAATGAACACATAATACGCTTGTATTAGTTCTTCCTCTTCTTCTTCTCCTCCTTTTTCTTCTTCTTCTCCTTTTTCATCATCTCTTAACACTTCTCATTTTCTTTCTCCACCTCTTTTCCTTTTTTTCTTCTTCTCAAATCTGTCCTTGATCTTTGTCTTTTTTTCTTTATACTTCTTACCCTCCTCCTCCTCCTCCTCCTCTTTTTGGTTATCAATCCACCTTGCTAATTTTCATTTCTCCTTCAATGTCTCTTCCTACATCTCCTTCTTTTTTTCCTTCTAATCTTCTTTATCTCTTTTTTGATCCCTCCCCCCCCCTTCTGCACTTTTCTTACCTCTTTTTTCCTTTCCACAGCTTTCTCCTTCTGATTTCTTCTTCTCGTACTTATCTCCTTTTCTACCTTATTATCCTTCTTATCTCTTTTGCTCTCGCTTCTCCCCTTCTCCTCCATCTCTGCTCTTTCCCTCTTTATTCTATCTCCTCTTTTCCTTCCCCCTTTTCTTTTCCTCTCTTTCTTCCTCTTCTCATTTGCTCTCGCTTCTCTCCTTCTACTCCATGCTCCTTTCCTTCTCTTTTTTTTTCTCCTCTTTCCCCTTTTTTTCTTCTACTGTCTTCCCCTACTTCTCATTCTCTTCCTTTTTCCTTTCTCTCTCTCTTCTCATTTCTCTCACTCTCACTCAAGGGTGTGATATTTTATCGTTAAATCATGTTTCATATGGGAGTCTCTTTCTCTCTCTCCCAATCCCTCCCATTAAATATATTATTATCACTACTTTTGCCTTCACTAACCTTTATTTCTATACGTTTAGCTAATTTTCTCACACTCGTATTTATGAACAAGAGTGATCGTTCTTAGATCAGTCTCAAGTCAAAATTGACCAATCAAATGCCTTGAGACTATGCTTAGCACGAACTTAAGAGCCAGCATTTTGTTCATAAATATGGGTGTCAGTCTTTTAGTTTCTTCCACTTTTAGGTACCTACCTACTCTTTCTCTTTTCCTGCTAAAAGATATGTCTTTTAAGAGAAAGCATCATCTAAGCACAGTGCTCTATCGAAAAAATCTCTTTTCGATTTCGTCCTTTGTCTATTTTTTCTTACTCTTCTTTTCATTCTCAGGATTCTAGTTCTCTACCCTTTCTTCTTCTTCTTCTTCTTCTTCTTCTTCTTCTCCTCCTTCTTCTTCGTCTGTTTTTTTCTCCTACAGACAATTAAAATTCTAAAGGAACAATCGTGGAGTCGAAAAGAAATTGTGTTAATCGTGAATATCAGCCCAGTTGGTAGTCACAGGTTGGAGGGTAAACACGCTAGCCTTGTAAGTTTCAGACTTTTCAGATAAGGTTCGTTCTCGGAACGACTGGCTTTCTCCTATCCTGTCTACCTTCTCAGTGTCATTTCGGGACGATAAGACCTCTTTTGTTACAGTTCCCTCTATCAAACCTCTGAAAATAAATAGATACCTAAATAAATAAAATAATAAAAATAAAGACATACTGTCTTAATCTCTATTTCATTTCACAGTGCTCCCTGTCGAGCAATTAATTCGGGAAAGCAAGGTGTCAGCCTACATTTTACGACGCTTTCTCTCTTTCATTACATCGCCTACGCTATTACAAGTACGTTAGTACGTGTCTTTCTGGTGCCTATGTGCCTATGGGAAATAGAAAATATTATAAAGGTAGTAAGGTTGTATAGTGTATAGGTTGTCGTGGATTTCTGAAATCGTGAGAATATTGTGCGAACTAGGTAATGGACTTTTTTTATGGGAAATAGAAAATATTATAAAGGTAGTAAGGTACCTCTAGTTGTGTAGTGTATAGGTTGTCGTGGATTTCTGAAATCGTGAGAATATTGTGCGAACTAATGGACTTTTTTATGGGAAATAGAAAATATTATAAAGGTAGTAAGGTACCTCTAGTTGTATAGTGTATAGGTTGTCGTGGATTTCTGAAATCGTGAGAAGATTGTGCGAACTAATGGATTTTTTTTTCCCAGAGGTTTGACCGAGGGAACTGTAACTGCTAGGGTCTTATCGTCCCGAAATCTAAGAGAGAAGGAAGACAGGATAGGAGAAAGCCAGCCGTTCCGAGAACGAACATTATCCCATCAGCCTCCATCAGGATAAAAGGCTGGCTTTAATAGACCTTAATATGTGCTTATTAAGGTGAAAAAAATTAGAGCAACAACTGTTTACGTAGGGTCTGACCTTTTTTTTACATTTTTTTCCCAAATCCTTATCCTCTATTCTTCTTCTTCTCCTTCTTCTCTTCTTCTTTTCCTTCTTCACCTCCTCCTTCTTATTCTTCTTCTCCTTCTTCTTCTTGTTTTACTACGTGTTATCCACTCAACTGGGATCGACATTTTGAATCAGCCCCTTCCAAGCGCCTCTATTAGGTATGCAATACGCAAAGCAAAAAATGTTAGTGGAGATATCAAATTTACAGCCCGGTAACTCGGTAGGTTTGAGACAGAATTTGTATGAGCGCCGTTCAACTAATTAAGTATGCAATGTGCAACATACAATAAATTGGTGGAGATGTCAAGACCCACTCTTTATCTTCACAAATTTTCAGCCTTTCAGTTACGGTGGGTGGGTATTCCCTTTATGGTGCTCGTGTGTTGACACCATTTATTTAATATACCTTATTATTTTATGTCGTCGGCTAAGACTTTTTTGACTTTTTTTTTGTCCGCTAAGGAGGAGGAGGAGGAGAAGGAGGAGGAGAAGGAGGAGAAGGAGGAGGAGGAGAAGGAGGAGAAGGAGGAGGAGGAGAAGAAGAAGAAGGATGAGAAGCAGATAATTAGGAGAAAATATAGTACCTAGATAAAAAAATTGGACCAATTGCAATACTTTCATTACTAGTATAGCTCGCTATACTGTAGTAATAGAAAGTAAAAATGGGTCGCTAGGAGCTTCTTTTCCGATATTTTAAAGCACCTTATCGTATAGAAGCCCGATCAAAGATATTTGGAAACAAATAAACTTTATATAAAATGTTTATACTCAACCTCAGTGGTGTAGTGGTTAGCACAGTGGGCTTTGAATCTGCAGGTTGATGGTTCGAGTCCCAGTCAAGGTATGAAATTTAGCGTACATTGGAATGACATTTGTGACAAGCTGTTATGCTCAACATAACACATTTAAAATTCCTTCTCTTCCTTTTCTTTCTTTCATAAAATACCTAGCTTATTCATTAACTTTAGAGTTTAAATCTTTAGAAATATTGATTTGGTAAATTAGGTAATTAGGTATGTTTGTTAAAATAAATAATAAACTTAAAAAAAAAACCATCGACTCAGACAAACAAAAAAAAATGATGAAGAAGAATTGAATTTGAATTTGAATCTTTATTTTTCAAATAAGAAGAAGAAGAAAAGAAGAAGAAAATGGTTTGAAAATTTGACCCTCAATCGTTTCCATCGTAGAGAAATGTTGGGAAAATAGGTAGTTGGGTATAGTCAATAAATTTGAAAAGGGGCCAAAAAGAAGGCCGCCTAATACTCACGCAATAATCTAGTCCTAGAAAAAAAAACCCGAGGAACGGGACAAAAATAGAATGGATAGAACAAAACAGATAGAATAGAATAGAATAGAATAGAATAGAATAGAAGTTTGAATAGAATAAAATTTAATACACTAGATCAGGGGTTCCCAAACTTTTCAGTACTGCGTACCACCTGACACCTCAAGGTTCTTTTGGCGTACCACCAGACATCAATTTTGTGTGGTTTTGAGCTTCAATAAAGATATTATAGCGCTGCAGGTGAAATTTTTTATTTGTAGTAGGATAATTATGTCAAAATGTTTTGGTGTATTGATTGTAGATTTTTTTCTCCCAACTAGGGTTACCAGATTTGTTTTTCTTATTTACGAGACAAATCATAGAAATGGGGTTTTCATATCTCTTCGCGTACCACCAGAAATGCTTCCGCGTACCACTAGTGGTACGCTTACCACAAATTGGGAACCACTGCACTAGATGACTACTAGAAAAAAAGAAAATCTGAGAGCATTATTCCTGTTTCCACTGTGAAAGCTGTAAAATATTGAACATGTCTGGATAAATAATTTATAATAAAGTCTGGGGAAGTTCCTAACTTGCGACCGGCCCTAAAGAGGGTCACCCATCCATTTGGAATCCTTGTGTTGATGTTGCTTAACTTGAGTGTACTTTTTTCTACCGTGAAACTTGTTAAATATGGAACATAATTATGTGGAGTTCAAATAATTTATATGTAATATCTCTCCAAAGGCTTTTTCCGCGAGATTTCGGATAGGATAAGTAAGGAAGTTTTATATATAGTTCCCTTATTTACCATATACCTATTATGTATTGTGTATTTCTTATTCTTGTAAATAAACAGGGCTCTGACCCTTGCTTTATATATATATAAAAAAAAAAATGTGTAATAAACTCAGACGACGTCCTGAAATTGAGGCTGGGCCCAATTGATGTCACCCATCCATTTGGACACCATGTTTGGTGTAGCTTATCATTAGTGTATTGTTTTAAAAAGAGGTGTTTTTTGAGGTTCAATAGAGGGCATTGTAACTGCCAAGGTTTTATTGTCCCAAAAGCAAATAGAGAAGGATGGAGGATAGGAGAAAACCAGCCGTTCCGTTACTGAACCATATATAAATCCGCCCCGGGCGGGAATCGAACCCACGACCTAGCGTTTACAACGTAGACTCTCTAGTTCTCTACTCTCCAAGTTAGCTTGGAGCCTACTTAGCTAGGCTGGCCTTCATCTGAGAAAAGATTTTCCCTGCATTGCAATTTGTATGAATGCCGTGTATCTAATTGTGTATGCAATATGCAACGCAAGGAGATTAGTGGAGATGTCTGATTTACTTTTCTTTTGTAAATACTCCTTCGTTATTTGATTTACCTATCTTTACATGTAGGTTTTCTATTTCTAACTTACTGCTAGGTACTTGAAAATATTTTTCTTTTTCCTCCTCCTCTTTTTCATTTTTATATCTAATGTTTCTTCTTCTTCTTCTTCTTCTCCTCTACTTTTTCTCTCTCTTGTCTCTGACTTCTTCTTCTTCTTTTCTTCATCCTCTTCTTTTTGCTTCTTCTTATTTTTTGTCGTATTTCTTCTCCTCCGTCTTCCACCTCTTCTAATATTTCTTCTTCTTTTCCTCATCCTCCTCTTCCTTCTTCCTCTTCTACCACCACTTTTTTAAGGCCATGGTCCTTAAAATAGAACTTGTTTGAGAACCACTTCAGATATAACCCAGATTGAAATATAAATATTTATGTCTTACTTAGTTTCGAAAAAATAAGGGACGTAAAAAAAGTACATACCTAATCAAAAGAAAAAGAGGAAAAATATTGAAAAGGAGACTTGAAAAGAAGAAGAAGAAGAAGAAGAAGAAGAAGAAGAAGAAGAAGAAGAAGAAGAAGAAGAAGAAGAAGAAGAAGAAGAGGTATAACTACATAATTCTCAACAAGATTTCACATTGGAAAAGCCCTTCTACCCAAGAGGGGCCCAAGGAGGGTTAGCGCTAGAGCCTTATTTAGTAAAAGTCTTCAATTATGAGGATCCCTTGAGACCGAGCAATAGCAAAACGGTTGATAAGATAATGAGAATAAAATGAGGGGGAAAAAAAACGAGAGAGAGAGAGAAAGAAAGAAAGAAAGAGAGAGCAAGAGGAGGAGAGGGAGATAAAAAAGAAGTCAGTATCTACAAATAATGATGAAAAAAGTAAATAGAAAGAGTGAGACTCAAATTCACAAGGTAAGAGCTTTTCCTCGACTCTAATTATCCATCCCCAATTTCGCAGAGAAGAGAAGGAACCTCCCCACACCTTGAATAACCAAGTCTTTATAAATATGTCTTTGTATGGAATTTAGAACTACATCCACAAGGCTTTGTATGGCATATATGGAACTAAGTCCTTGTGTACTCAAGTCCTTGTGTACTCAAGTCCTTGTATACTCAAGTCCTTGAATAATCAAGTCTTTAAAAATATGTCTTTGTATGGAATTTAGAACTACATACATAAGGCTTTGTATGGCATATATGGAACTAAGTCCTTGTATACTCAAGTCCTTGAATAATCAAGTCTTTATAAATATGTCTTTGTATGGAATTTAGAACTACATAAACAAGGCTTTGTATGGCATAATTATATGGAACTAAGTCCTTGTATACTCGTAGAAAGGCTCTATTACCCTGGAACAACATAAAGCAATTGAAGCAAGTTGCACTGAAGCTGAAGCATGCTTCAAAATCACGATCTGTCATGCAGGCCACTTACGCTCAGACAATCTGAGCTAGGTCTGTGAGATTGGCAGACGGTCTGAACTTGAGTGGATGGCACATGCAGGAATCGCAACATGCTTCAAAGATTTTGCATCAGCCAGCCTAGTTAGCTTAGTTGGTAGTGCGTCTGCCTTGTAAGAGCTAGGCCGCGGGTTCGATTCCCGCCCGGGGCGGACTTTATCCTGCTGGGTTAATGTTCGTTCTCGGAACGGCTGGCTTTTCTCCTATCCTGTCTTCCTTCTCTCTTCGATTTCGGGACGATAAGACCTTAGCAGTTACAGTTCCCTCTGTCAAACCTCTAAAAAAAAGAAAAACAAAAGATTTTGCATTGGATTGATATAATATGTTCTTGGAGTATGCTAGATATTCTTTCTTTCGTCTCATCTTCTTTCCTTTTTCTGTCTTTCTCTTTCCCTTTATCCGTCCTTCTTTATCTCTCTCTCTCTCTCTCCAGCTCTTTTTGCTGTCTTTCTCCCTTTCTCTTTCCCTCTGTCCATTCCTCCTTTCTCTCTCTCTCTCTCTCCCTTCACTCTCTTATCTTTCTCTCTTCCCAAACAAAGTACCCCTCCTTCTCTCTCTCTCTCTCTCTCTCCTTTTCTCTCTCTCTCCTTTTCTCTCTCTCTCTCTCTGATAGAGTCAAAAAACGTACAATTTTTTTTTTTTTTTTTTTTTTTTTTTTTTTTTTCAAAATGATAATTAACTTTGTTTTTCAATAAGACAGAACAAACATAAATAACAAACAATAATAGGTAGTAGAGACAAAAAAAAAAAGATTATGTAAAAAAAAGAAGCAATTCAAAAAAAGAAGAAGAAGAAGAAGAAGAAGAAGAAAAAAAAAAGAATTTCCTCCCTATAGTGGACATCGAATCCGTGTTTTTCTGCCTGGCAAGCGTGCGTGTACTACTGGGCCTCCCTTGCCCTTGGAATTCTGAATTCAAAGGTACCCTGTATGCAAAGATTTTAACCTTTAAACCCAGGTGAATATAAAGGGTGGGGGTAGTTAGGAGTTTAAGGGAGCAGGAGATTATTGTGGGAGGGAAGGAGAGGGAGGAGGAAGGAGGAGACGGGAAAGAGAGGGAGAAGGAAGGGGGAGAGGAGAAAGAGAGGGAGAAGAAGAGGGAGAGAGGAAGGAGAGGGAGAGAAGGAAGGGAGAGAGTTCCAAAAAAAAAAAAAAAAAAAAAAAGTTCCGCAGAAAATTAAGTCCATCATTAATTATATTAATTGTAACGAAAGAAGAAGGAGAAGAAAAAGAAGAAATAAAGAAATAAACAATTGATTAACAAAATTCAATTTATTACTTTGTATATTCGTTTGTCGTTTTGCTTTTCCAATAATTGTTATTAATCTCATTTTGTTAATATTGTTCAATAAAAGTAATATTATTACCATTACCATTACCATAAAATGTAAAAAAAAAGAGGATTAAGAAGGAAGTAAAAAAAAAAGAGAAGAAACTCGAGAAGTCGAGAACGAATAAGAAGAAGAGAAAGAGAAGAGAAAATAAGGAAGAAGCTCAAGAGTAAGAAGAAGGAAGAGTAGAAGAAAACAACCAACAAGACGAAGAAGGAGGAGGAGGAGAAGAAGAAGAAGGAGGAGGATGAGGAAGAGGAAGACGAGAAGCAGCAGCAGCAGAAGAAGAAGAAGAAAGTATAATACCGGATTGCTTTTTTAGATTGCCGACTATATCATGAGCGTATCAAACATCAAATTACATTGATAATATACTGTCCTTAACAGAGACTCTATCGTCACTTCAGAAGCAAAACCACTTATCAACTCATCTGCCCAATTCACCTACTGTAAAAAAAGAAGGGGGGGGGGAGAAGAGGATATGAAGGGCGGCATCAACTCGTAAAAAATTTGTAGTCAAAACCAAATGTCAGATCGGGTCAGTTCCCATGGCGTAGTGGTCACTGCGCTCGCCTGGCCCCCGGATACTTTTTGGAAATCCCCAGAATAACCGAGATATCCGCCATTTTGCCTTTTTGATACACCCTGTACACATACTTGGATGTTGTATGTATGTAATATTATAAACTACTTAGCACATCTGTGAGTATGTTCCACATTTTCTAGCAACTTGTTAGAGCCTTAGGGTCATATGGGGAAAAAATCCATTCTAATACTTATATTCTTCTTCTTCGTCTTTTCCTGTGTTCAGACGGGGTCGGCTTTTTCTACCTATGAAATTTGAGGCGTTTAGACAAGAGGGTTTGAGGCGGTCTTGTAGGTCAGAATTGCGTTCAATTATTTGAAAAGGTTGCCTATAAGTTATAGGCTATAACTCTGGGGAGGTAAAGTAAAGGTGTACTCAATAATAAATGAGGGTTGGGTCCTATAGGTGAAACACATACAGGGTGGCCTCAAACTCACGTACTGATTAAACTTTAAATACAATACGATTTATTTACTTCGAGACTTACTTTATCATGGACACTCGTTGCTATGTTGAAAACGAAGAAGAGGTTAGGTAGTAGAACAGCCGCGGGAACCGTTGCAATGAACTATCTTTAATAAATAAAATTAGAGAACTTTTTTAATTTTCAATGGAAACTGTGATTAGATATAGGCTATAGATACTAATATATATATTGTGTTTCTAATTGTATTATGTATAAAAACATTGTTAACATAGGTACTATCATGTATTTAAACAATAAAAATAATTGAATTGAATTGAATTGAATAGAAAAAGATATAACATTTTTTGAAAATGAGAATTCTTGATTTTTTGAAAATTCTTGATTTTAGTACCATCCAGTATGAGTGATGTTTATTTGGGAAATATGCGTTATATGTTTGATTGAAGGAGAATTAGGAGGAGGAGGAGGAGGAGGAGGAGAACGAGGAGGAGGAAGAGGAGGAGAAGGAGGAGGAGGTTATTGAGGAAGAGAATGAAGGAGGGAAAGAAAATAAAAAGAAGGGGAAGCAGAAACGCATAAAGAAAAGGAGGAGGGGAAGAAGAAAAACATAAAATACAAGGAGAGAGGAGAGGAGGGAGAAGAAAATGTTGAAGAAAGCAGAAGGAGAAGGAAAAGAATAAATTAGGGAGAAATAAGAAGTGGAGAGGAGAAAGGAGGAGGAGGATAGAATTCCATACCTCGGCTGGGATTGAACCCACGCCCTCCTGTTTACCAGGCGAGCGTCTTGACCACTACACCACCGAGGTAGATAAAATATAGGTAGGTACCTTTTGTCTATCTAAATGAAACTAAAAAGTCCTTTTACCCGCAGTCTAAACACCGAGAGGTGCCAGCTTAGTTAGCTTGGAGGGTAGCGCGTCTGCCTTGTAAGCGCTAGGCCGCGCGTCTTATCCTGAACGGATAAGGTTCGTTCTCGGAACGGCTGGCTTTCTCCTATCCTGTCTTCCTTCTCTCTTCGATTTCGGAACGATAAGCAGTTACAGTTCCCTCTATCAAACCTCTTAAAAAAAAAACCTAATTAGCTAAAAAAAAACACCCTGGTACCTATTATGTACCTATTTTAGGGGCACGGTTGGCCCAGTGGTAACGCGCTCGATTGTCACGCTGAAGGTCTCGGGTTCGATTTCCTTTATCGGCACAAAAATTCCACTCGTATTTTCGATTGAAAATATTTAACAATTCAACAGAGGGGGGGAAAAAAATGAACCTCTGATTGGTGGTTCAAGTCCAAGTGAAGTCATAAAATTTATCTAGGTGATTCTGGGTGTATTTGTGACAAGATTTTAACCCATATTAGTCCCGTGTGACCATTATGGTATCGCAAAAACTAAAATTCCATGGTCATATTGTCTGTTTCAGGTATCACTCTCAACTTACTCCCCAGTGGTGAGGAAGTATCATGCCACCTGTCAGTATAGTCCCCTCATAGTACCAACACACAGCTGCTCAGGTAAGATAAATATCAGAGAGAGAGAGAGAGAGAGGGGGGGGGGGGGGAGGGGGGGGAAGTGAGGTGGGAAAAAAAAAAAAAGGAGGAAAAGGGGAGAGAGGGGGGGGGGGAGAGAGAGCGAGAAAGAGGGAGAAAAAGAGAGTAAGAAATAAACATAAAATGAAATAAAAACAAAGGGTTTTACCCTCACTTTATAACTGCTAAGGTTTTTAGTGACAACCTCCCCCACATTCAGACGTAAAAAACCCCTGAATTTCACAGTTCTTTCACACAGTTTTGGCCATGACGGTTGAGGTTTTTAATCTTTTTCAATAGAAAATCTGCATTGTCTGGTATAGTAAACACTTAAAAAAGAGTTAATAAATATGCCAAATGACCTTCTTTGTTCTATTTTTCAACCCTTTAAATTAGTTTAAATCTTTAAATTATCTCCTGTCCACGCACTGTGCTAACCCATTATGTCTATCTCTTCATTTCAGTATTAACCCCTTATAAAGCCAACCGTTTCGAGAACGAACATTATCCCATCAGGATAAAATCCGCCCCGGGCGGGAATCGAACCCGCGGCCTAGCGTTTACAAAAGAGAGTAAGAAATAAACATAAAATGAAATAAAAACAAAGGGTTTTACCCTCCCTTTATAACTGCTAAGGTTTTTAGTGACAACCTCCCCCACATTCAGACGTAAAAGAAACCCTGAATTTCACAGTTCTTTCAAACAGTTTTGGCCATGACGGTTGAGGTTTTTAATCTTTCTTTTTCAATAGAAAATCTGTATTGTCTCGTATAGTAAACACTTAAAAAAGAGTTAATAAATATGCCAAATGACCTTCTTTGTTCTATTTTTCAACCCTTTAAATTAGTTTAAATCTTTAAATTATCTCCTGTCCACGCACTGTGTTAACCCATTATGTCTATCTCTTCATTCCAGTATTAACTCCTTACCGTCTCGGTGACCATGGCGCTCCTCTACCGCTTTGTGAAGATTCATGACCGCTCTAACTCGCATGTGTTTACGTTCGTCATCACCAAGTCCGTCACGCGTGACCCTGAGCGTGACGTCACGTGTAAGGTAAAATAATTTTCATTATTATTAGGCAGGTATTATTATGAATTAAAACGTTAATTTTTTCTGACAGCAGAGAATTGCGTAAATTTATTCAGTATGAACTTTTTCAAGTCAACTTTGAATATTAACTCCATACCCGGAGAGTTAATCTCAAGAGGTTTGATAAGGGAAACTGTCGCGATGGAGGACTTATCGTCCCGAAACCGAAGAGAAACGGAGGACAGGATAGGAGAAAGCCAGCCGTTCCGAGAACGAACATCATCCCATCAGCTGACCGCTCTAACTCGCATGTGTTTACGTTCGTCATCACCAAGTCCGTCACGCGTGACCCTGAGCGTGACGTCACGTGTAAGGTAAAAAAAAAACCTCTTGAGATTTTTTTTATTCAAACAAGGATCTACCATTTTTCACATGAGTATTTTCTTGGAAGCTTGAAATAAAGATTTTGAGCGATTAATGTTCTTGTGCATTAAAGGGTTAACTAAACTTTCAACTAAACTAAACTTTCAGAAATTTGCACACACAATTAGCTCACTCAGAGGTTTAGGTGTAGTTGCATACAGCCCTAAAGGATGGTTTAAGCTTATACAAATCTACGAAACTTTCAGAAGAAAAAAAAAAACTTTTTGATTTGATTTCAGGAGTTCTCATGCGGCCACCAGCGGTGGGCCATCACTCTCAGTCGGGCCGACAAAGTCCTGGGCGTGTTCCTGGTGTGGCGGTCCGCCTGTGAGAACATGAGGGTTTACGTAGACTTTACGTTTACGCTGCTCAACCGGCAACATTTCAGCGTGAACGAGAGCTTTTCCGGGAAACAGGTGAGTGGGATCGTTTACATTGGGGTGCGGGATGCACTCAGCCCTACATTGGGGTGCACTCAGCCTCCTGATTAAAACTGATGTTATTACAACAGACAACTCAAAAGGTTTGACAGAGGGAACTGTAACTGCTATGGTCTTATCGTCCCGAAATCGAAGAGACTTCTTCCCACATCTTGGCCTGCACCAAGGGGGGTTACTTTGATTTCACTCATTATATCAAGGTATACAAGTTGTTTATTACTTCTTTATCGAAGAGAGAAGAAGAGAAGGAGAGGAAATAGCCAGCCGTTCTGAGAACGAACATTATACCATCAGGATAAAATCTGATCCGGACGAGAATCGAACCCATGGCCTAGCGCTAGCGCTTATAAGGCAGGCGCGCTACCTGCATTTACATTTTTTTTTTTTTTTTTACAAATGTCAGCTCAAAGCAATCACTCTTGCTAGGGCCTTCAGAACACGGGAGAAGGCGAAGAAAAAGGAGGAAGAAGGAGAAGAAGAAGAAGAAGAAGAAGAAGAAGAAGAAAAGTTTGCCGGAGAGGGGGGGGGGTGATTTTTTCTTCAACTTTCATGCCCCAACACACACATTCAATCTGTTTTCTTCCATCAATTGCAGTTTTTCCTCTACAACTACCTGAAAATGTCTACTTTCTCTGTGGCGTATCATATCTCCAGTAGCGCTGTCAAACTTTCTTGACTAACACCCATATTTATGAACAAAATGCTGGCTCTTAAGTTCGTGCCAAGCATAGTCTCAAGGCATTTGATTGGTCAATTTTGACTTGAGACTGATCTAAGAACGATCATTCTTGTTCATAAATACGAGTGTTAGACCGCCGCGCCGGAACGCAGAGTGAATGCCGCGTTGCGCGGCGCGGTGTAGGAAAAAAAGCCATTTTGTTTCTTCGGCGACTATACTGTCTCCCATATTTGTCCTCAAGATAGAGTATTCTATTCTATTCATGTCATCTTCTAAAGCTTTTGAGCGGCATCATCAATTGGATATGTTCCAAATCCTTAAGCCCTCAAGTCTTTGTATAGTATGGAACTAAGTCCTTGTATAGAGTTATTCTCTATGGAACTGGATAGGTATAAGTCTTTGTATACTGTATAGAATGTTGAATACTGAGGTCCTTGTATACTCAGGTCCTTGAATAATCAAGTCTTTATAAATATGTCTTTGTATGGAATTTAGAACTACATACACAAGGCTATGTATGGCATATATGGAACTAAGTACTTGTATAGAGTTATACTCTATGGAACTGGATAGGTATAAGTCTTTGTATACTGTATAGAATCTTGAATACTGAGGTCCTTGTGTACTCAATGTCGTAACCAAGTTTTTGGGGGGGGGGGGGTGTATAAAGTTCATAGCTTTTTATACAGGATGGACCATGTTTTTGTTTTGGTTTTACAGGGTGGCTTGACAATCCTTTGAGCGTAAAATTTGTTAAATCTAAAAAACTTTCTAATAAATACATCTTTCTTCTTCTTCTTCTTACCCTTTTCTTACTTACCTAAATAGGGTCGGCGTTCCTACTTAAATAGGGCCTCTAATAAATAAGTTCAGGCACATAACATATAAATATAAATAAATAAAAGAACTAAAATTAGGGTCAATTTCTTGTATCTCGAAATGCGATATAACCAGAATGGCTTTTTTTAATTATTTATTTTTTCGTTGTAACATTTCTACCCGTCTGTTTGTACATTCTCCTTTCACCATAACACTCGAACCTTTTGTCCGCTTTTGCTGAATTTTGGCCAAAATGTTCACCACATAAAGGGAGTTATTTACTCATTATTATTTACACTTTATTTGCTCATTAGCTCTTTGGCTCCATTGGACCATTGAATTGTAAGTTATTCTTCTTGAGGTGCCCGTTCGGTTCGGATGTTGGCTATTATTATTATTTTTTTAAGAGGTTTGACAGAGGGAACTGTAACTGCTGTGGTCTTATCGTCCCGAAAATCGAAGAGAGAAGGAAGACAGGATAGGGGAAAGCCAGCCGTTCCGAGAACGAACATTATCCCATCAGGATAAAATCCGCCCCGGGCGGGAATCGAACCCGCGGCCTAGCGCTTACAAGGCAGACGCACTACAAACTAAGCTAACTAGGCTGGCCGTTGTTTGGTTGTCACATTGTCAGTTCAATTCACTGAATTGCAGAAATTACGAGCTCCATTTTCAGTCTCATCCTATAGCAGTATATAAATGTTACTTCTTTTTTTTTAAGTTCTAAATTTCCATTTTACTAGGTAGTGGAATGTTAGGTAACATAGAGCAGTTTGAGCCTTGGATAAAAGAAGAAAATTTTACACGAATTTAACGAGATTTTTACTCAAAATATTAATCAAAAGAAAAGATAAAATCCAAATTGATATTGATTAACGTTCAGAAGTCAGAATTAATTTCATTTTCGGTTTAAATTTTTTGAAAATTTGGCGCTCGTCAAATACCTCTGTGGATCACATTCCGTATTTTAGGTTGGTCAACTTTTGCAAATCTCCTTTCTGTATTTTAGTAAAAAAACGTTTAGCGCGCTACCAACCAAGCTAACTAGGCTGGGACATTATTTTATTAAAACTATAAAATACACGAGACCTTGTTTAGACACCTGAGGTAAAGGGATTTTTCAGTCTCATTCTAGCTAGGGTTGTCCAACCTTTTAGGGCACCCGAGGGCCGCAAGAGACCAAGGTAGAGAGTTGGCGGGCCGCAAAAACTCAACTCACGGGGGGGGGATGACCTGGTGTAATGTAAGTATAATATAAGCTCAAGTCCTTGTATACTCAGGTCCTTGAATAATCAAGTCTTTATAAATATGTCTTTGTATGGAATTTAGAACTACATACACAAGGCTTTGTATGGCATATATGGAACTAGGTCCTTGTATAGAGTTATACTCTGTGGAACTGGATAGGTATAAGTCTTTGTATACTGTATAGAATCTTGAATACTGAAGTCCTTGTGTACTCAAGTCCTTGTATACTCAAGTCCTTGTGTTGCGTCACCACTATTCTGCTATCCTTTTTTTTTTTTTTTTTTTTTTTTTTTTTTTTTCTTTCTTTCTTTTTTTTAAATTTAATCAGAGTGTTTATTTTGTAAAATGTACTCCCCATAATTTGTCAAAATATATGAGACCTTGATTAGACTGCGGGAGTAAAGGGACTTTTCAGTCCTATCCCAGCAGGATAAACAAGGTATATTCTATTCAAGTCTGCTTTGAACTCTTCTCTCTTCCCTTCACTTCTCGTTATTCCATTCTATTCTACGCTATAGTAAAACCGATGTCCAACTAATTTAGTAAGGTGTGATAGGGACTCGTCCGTAAGTTTGGCTCTTTGTTTGTTCTTCACAAACTTCATGGTGGAAAAAGCACTCTCACACATATAATTTTTATAAATTTGATAAATCCTATAAATCCTCACTAAATGCGACCCTGAACACAAGGTAGGTAAAGGTATTGGGTATTCAATGTATACTTACCTCTAAGTACACCTAGCTAACTCAACAAGCGTGCAACGTGCAGGCAAAACATTATGGTAAAAGCACTAAAAGTTTCCGGGGAACGATCCTACTCCGAAGACAGTAAAAATATTATGTCCGCTTGCCTCAATATAGGACGGGGGTCGTAAAAGTTCGAAACCGCCGCTAATTTTTCCGCCATAAACCTTCGCAGTTTTACCTGTAAACATGAAATTCGACCGTGCAGACACACTCGTA
>NW_007380398.1:17415-24736 GCF_000475195.1 Diaphorina citri | reverse complement strand
GTTTTACTTACGTATAAGCCTCATTTAGGGGTAGGATCTAGTTTTACTTACGTATAAGCCTCATTTAGGGGTAGGATCCCCCTAAATGAGGCTTATACAAACTATGAAAAAATCCGAAACAGATAGCGTATCATGGAATTACGAATGAAATGAGGACTAGAAACAGTGAAAGAAAATGATCATTAGTGCGATGAAAAGTAAAAAAAATAAGTACAACAAATAATGAAAAGAAATAAAATAAATAAACTATCAAAGGAAAAATTTATTTCAAAGTTGGTTATTCCAAGAGTTTTTTTCTTAATATTTGAAAAATGAAAATTTCAAAGAAATGTCAATAAGCTTTCTGTGCGCATTGCATGTTAAGTCATTTAGGGGTAGGATCTAGTTTTACTTACGTATAAGCCTCATAGTCTCCGGTATTGATAGCTTCTAACAGTTGTTCTGTTATTTTAATAATTTCTTGTTTCCTAGCTGAAACATTCATAGCAGAAACAAAATTCACATTAGACAAATTGGTATAAATGTTAGATAACGCGGCGTATCGATCTTAAAACTCAATCAAGATTCGCGAATTTTATTTGTGTCAACATAGCTTCTAACAGTTGTTCTGTTATTTTAATAATTTCTTGTTTCCTAGCTGAAACATTCATAGCAGAAACAAAATTCACATTAGACATATTGGTATAAATGTTAGATAACGCGGCATACCGATCTTAAAACTCAATCAAGATTCGCGAATTTTATTTGTGTCAACCATAAATGTCTGTCATAAATGTCGTTTCCCGCTTACATGTCGTTTACAACACGCTAAATTTTCTGACTTCACTTGGACTCGAACCACCAACCTCCAGATCCAGAGTCCTCCGTGCTAACCACTACACCACTGAGGTTGGTTACCCATGGAAATACCTATAGGCTAACGGGCTTCTCAGTCCCCAATAGTAAACATAGTACGTGGAAAATAAAAAAAAAAAAAACCTATAGTTAGGGAAGAGGCCAAGCACCTTTTTAGTCCCTAATCATCCCGACATCAACATGAGGATTTTTTATTTTTGAAAGGTAATATTGTTTGCCATTTAGTGTTTGAACTCTGAATAAAAATTCGGGTAAATGGGCGCCGCGGATAGATCAAATTAAACTCAGTCTAGAAAATCCAATTTTCGACCACTTTTTCCATAATCTGAACCCGTATATCTGCAAAAACGGTATGATGTCTTCCAGCTTCCAGGTGCTCCAATGTTTAGAAAAAATTAAACCAAATGTTTCGCTTCGTTCGAGCTAAATGGCATACTTTTAGCTTTCCAATAAACAAAACATCATGCCCATCATACTTCAAATAGTATGTCTTTTATAGAAGTTTAAAAAACAAACCTCAAAAAAAAAACACCCTATAGATTCTACAAAAGTATAGATAGGTAAGTTGTATAAATATAGAGGGTATGTTTATATTTTGTGGTCAAATCGATACGAATGAGGGAGCTCGTATATTTTGCTGTAGATTATGTTCCTATGTAGGTAAAGTAATTTTGCGGGCACATTACCTACTTGGGTAGGAAGCTAGGTAGAGAGTTTTTACAACATCGTGGATTCAGATTATAGTTTTTAAACTATACGTACCTATGTAGGTGTGGTACCTACCTGGTACATAGGTAATACTTTTGAAAATAAGTACCATAGATTCTACAAAAGTATAGATAGGTAAGTTGTATAAATATAGAGGGTATGTTTATATTTTGTGGTCAAATCGATACGAATGAGGGAACTCGTATATTTTGCTGTAAATTATGTTCCTATGTAGGTAAAGTAATTTTGCGGGCACATTACCTACTTGGGTAGGTCGGTAGGTAGAGAGTTTTTAAAACATCGTGGATTCAGATTTTAGTTTTAAACTATACGTACCTATGTAGGTGTGGTACCTACCTACCTGGTACATAGGTAACACTTTTGAAAATAAGTAGGTTTCTTCTTTATTTATTTAACTAAAAATCTTTTTTATTACTATTTCAGATACATATTTCCCATTTTCCTGTCAAGTTTCATGCTCTTACTGTGGATTTCTAATATCCGTTTCACCCTCTTTGCTGGATTGTGGTGAAGTGCATTACTGAACTGGGATGGTGGTAATTATATCACCATATGTGAACTGGAACTTGTCTCTCCCTCTCGTTCTCTCTCCCTACCTCTTTATTTATCTTCATCTCTTTCTCTATCGCCCTCCCTCTCTTTATCCATTAATTTGTCTTTCACCATCCTTTCCGTCTCCTTCTCCCTTTCCTTCGCTCTTACCCGCCCTCTTTCTCTCACAGTCTCAATTTCAATACAGAGAAAATAAGCGCTTTTACAAGTTTCAATAAAATCTTCATAATAGAGGCCCGGTTCGAGTATTTTATCATGAATTTTTTTTTACAATCTAAAAATCCATTTTTTTCAAATCGGTTCGAGTTTCCAAAGAGAAAACGTCTTGTTAGTACAGACAATTCTAAGTTCTAAGCATCACGAGCATGGAAAATAACACAAGATATCGGCATGTTATTAGACAGGGCGGACACAAATCAGGGTCAGAAAGTTTCAAAGTTGATTTCTGTATTTGCACCAGGACCCTATTTCTCATCATTTTTTACTTTCTATTACTATAGCGAAACTGTTCCTATAAGGGTCTGTAGTAGGTATAATTCATTTCATCCGTTAGATTCGTAAAGCTTAACACAACTTTTGTGACTGTTAGCCCCTACACTTCAGCCTCAGAATGGGCTTTTTGTGTCCGGAGTTATTTTCCATAAAGGAACCAAATTTACACATAGATATATGTGTCATTTGTGACTGTCCCTAGAAAAATTACTCAAATGGTAGGAATTCTCTTTAAACCAACTTCAAAAAAAAAAAGTATGAGAGAAATAGGGGTGCCTGATATGGTGATATGAAGCCATTCAAATGAGGTGTTACCATTGTGTTTAGGTTTTATTCAGAGGTGTGGATATTAATATTAAACTCTAACCTATTTGTTAAAAAAATAATAGATGGGTTAAAGATGTGACCTTTGGTTTGCAGGTCAAAAGATCAAACGGACAATTCTTTAAGCCCTTTTCCTTGCATGGCCGCGTGGAAAAAAGTAATTTAGGCCCATTTTCCCAGCACTTAAACTACGCTCAACTCTCAAAGGGCAGAGAAAGTTCAATTTAAAAACCTTCAGAGTAGAAAATGTATGAAAAAAAAGGTCAGACAGACTAGGTCAGGGCCGGCAACAGCCTTACGGGGGCCCTGGGACCAACAAGGGGGCCCCCTCCTGGCAACAATTTTTGACAAACAAAAATACTAGAGTTGTGTGTATAACGATTCCAATGGGGCGCCATCTTTGAATTCCTATGGTTTAAGTACAGGCGTTATCATGCCAAAAGTTGGGACATTAGTTTCAGAATTCAAAGGGAAAATACGACATAGATACATATTCGTTGTTTTTTTTTTTTTTTTTTTTTTTTTTGGGGGGTGGGTGGGGGGCTACTGGCTCCGTCCCCTCTTTAAGACCTGGGGCTAAAGGGGCCGGATGCCCCCTCTTCTGTAAACGCCCCTGGACTCTGTTGAGGGAAAAAGTACATTTTCATGAGGGGAAATCGAAACGGTTGTATATTAAGCAGACTGAACTTTTTTCTAATGGCCTTTTGGTGTACCTATGTAGTCCAAGTCCTAGGGTACATATTTTGCAATGTAAACAGAGCTTTTGATTATATTAAATATCTATGCGAGGCTTAAAGCGTTCGCTTTTTATTGCCTCTTTTTTTATGCTTGGGCATAAAATATTGTATGGGCAGGTAAGGTAATATATTAAGTATTTATACACATTTTTTTTCTCCTAGTTAGAGACGATTTTCCTTTGGAAAAAAGGGAAAAAAATGCCTACGCGGTTTATTCTGAAAAACAAATGAAAAGCTAAACATATTTTTTGTTGCCTACAACAGATACATATGTATATAGATAGCTAATTACATACACTATGTACAATTGTACATAGGTATTCCATTATAATTGTACCTAGTAGATAAATAAATAATAATTAAAAGCTTTGTTTTGAAATAGGTAGGTTAATAGGTACCTAGGTAATTAGTCCATTATAATTGTACCTAGTAGATAAATAAATAATAATTAAAAGCTTTGTTTTGAAATAGGTAGGTTAATAGGTACCTAGGTAATTAGCAGGTATGAATGTGATTATTGCCCATTATGTCATTTTATATCTGCAAATAGGTGGGCACATGGGGATAGGAATGAAATGAAAAATAGCTTAAAACACCTCAAATGAATGACTCCAGTACAGATTAGAACAAATTGTGCTGATTTGTGTTTCCCATATTCTGTATACCTATTGTGTTGATACTTAGTATGGTGTCGGAAATCCAAGTCTTGTAGTATCTATTGATTCATCTGATGCTTGCTCGATATGACACAAGTAGAATATAATAGATACTAAACTTAGATTAAATATTAAACTATTAAAAAAAAAAAAAAAAAAAAAAAAAAAAATCTTGTTTCTAAATCAAAAAGTTTAGTCAATTATAATAATCCTCTGTTACTTAAAAATACCCATGTGTTCTATAATTAGCACCGCCACCAGTTTATACAAAACTCCTGATTAGAGTTGAAAGGATTTATTATAATTAGATTTAAAAAAGATTAGGTATGACTCGTAGGTATATCGAACTGAAGATAGGTAGATAACGTTATACGTATTGACAAATCAACTTTCTTCTTCTGTTCGTTCAACCATTTCGTTGGAAACTTTCTGAATTCCTGATGCTGGTAGTTGTAACGTTAGAAATGCGTCCCTAGGGATATATGGGTTTCCAAGAAGAACTAGACTTGCACAGTTCAACATAAGTATAGGGTGTTTTTTTAGAGGTTTGTTTTTCAAAATGCTATAAAAGACATCTTATTTGAGGTATAGTAATGATTTTTTTCTTTTTTGAAAGGTAATTATTTGCAATTTAGTGTTTGAACTCTGAATAAAATTTCGGGTAAACGGGCGCCGCGGATAGATCGAATGAAACTCAGTCTAGAAAATCCAATTTTCGACCACTTTTTCCATAATCTGAAGCCGTATATCTGCAAAAACGGTATGATGTCTTCCAGGTACTCCAAAGTTTATTTTTTATCACCATAAACTAATGATTTTACACATATCCCGAAAGAAAATCATCCAAAGGTGTCAAATCGCACGATTGAGGGAGGGAAATTATGAGGGAAATTGAGCGAAATTATGTGTTAACAAAAGAAGAAAAAATTAAACCAAATGTTTCGCGTTTCCCGCTTACATGTCGTTTACAACACGCTAAATTTTCTGACTTCACTTGGACTCGAACCACCAACCTCCAGATCCAGAGTCCTCTGTGCTAACTAGAGATTGGTTACCAACGTAAATTTGTAAATACCTATCGGCCAAGGGGCTTTTCAGTCCCCAATAGTACTAAAACGTATGGGGAAAATCAGAAAAAGATAGGGAAGAGGCCAAGGACCTTTTTAGTCCCTAATCATCCCGACATCGACATGAGGAAAAAAAGGAGGAAACCTAGTTAGGAATAAGCGTATAAGTCTCCTTCCCTGTATCAATTCCCTACACTCCTTCCTTCTAGCTTGATATAGCTTATTTATCAATCTCTCCTCCAAGCTCCAGAATACTCCAGATTATCACTAATTTCTCTACATACTCCCTATTCCTCCTTCCTCCACGTTTCTTCTGGAGAATTTCTTCCCAAGAAGTCTTTGCCTTAATCCTCATTTCCTTTCTCCGTTACACGGAGAGGGGAGGAAAAGGGAGGGAAAAAGAAGGAGAATGAGGGAGATTTACTCCGTACCAGGGAAGAAGGGAGGGGAAAAAAGGGAGGGAAAAAGAGGGGAGAGAGATTTACTTCGTAAGGCAGAAGCTCCTTTTTAAAGTGTACACGTAAACTTTTAAATGGATCCCCTGACTTAAGGCGCGCGGAGGGTGGGAGTGAATTATTAATATAGGAATGAATTTTACATTCCCTCTCTCGCCTGAATGAGAAATAGGGATGAAAATCAAGTTTCAGCATGGCCCAGTAGGGAGGGATTCCTTGTACCTATTGCAGTGCTTCTCAAAGTTGTTGCCACCGCGGTACACTTTTCAATACTCCAAACTTTCCGCGGTACAGCCCCCAAACGAACCCCAACACAAATGTTGTGTAAGAGTGAACACAAATACTCGTATAGTAGCGCCGCAGGCCTTTTTTCCCTCAATTTGGCATGCTGTCTTTCTTTAATTAATCAGTATAGTGATCTTTCTTATTTAAAAAATCTCAAATCTTGCGGCACACCTAAGGTGACCTCGCGGGACAACAGTACATGGCCTTTTAGCAAGCATGCGATGTAGAGTTCTGGGTAGAAAGTTGTCAAAGTTTGCCCGAAAAAAAAAGTCTTCCTTGTTATTTGTGCATTAGTAGAACTTTTTTCAGTTCCAATGAGTTCTTTTGAAGTTTTTGCAGAAGTTAGATTTGTTTGCTGAAACGGGGGTTTGAGTTCTCAAGTTAAACAAGACATCAATATGAAAATGTATCTTTCTTTATGTGTTTATGAAGACTATAATCAATTAATAATCAAAAGTCAAATTAGCCACTTTCAATACACCAGGTCCCAATGGATCACTGAAGTTAAACAACCTTGCGCGTGTTTGGTATCCAGATGAGTGGCCATAATTGCACCTGTACGTACCTTTGGATCTGTGTTCCATTCAAAAGTGGATTTGATAAAAATTTGGTAATTTTCTCACTATTAGGTACGTCGTCTAGATATGTAAGCTACTCAGATGACTTAGGAGACCCTGGGCAAGCTACCTTTAGTCTGGGAACCCAAAAATTACGATGTAACGACGTAAATTTTTGGTTCCCATAGGAGTTGTGCGACTGTCTGCGAGCTACAGGAAAACCTCTCGCGAGCTACCGGTAGTTCGCGATCGACAGGTTGGCAATCCCTGACTTATACCAATTCCTAATACTTCCCGTATAAATATTACCGTCACGTGATGAAAAAATCGTGTTCTTATGGGTAATAATATTTTTCACACCACAATCAGCCGAACTAACGCCTAACGCGGCCCTCGGCTGGGATTGAACCCACGCCCTCCTGTTTACCAGGCGAGCGCCTTGACCACTACACCACCGAGGCAGGTTTGTTTGTTGACTTTGTTTGCGAATAACCGGGCTGATTTGGCCAAATAACTAGGCTAATCTGGCAATAGACCACGTTAAACTTGTATTTTCTTTCCGATGGCGCGCCATCTTGGATTTCCTTTGGTTTAGTACAGGCGCTCTATCAC
>NW_007380398.1:0-17017 GCF_000475195.1 Diaphorina citri | reverse complement strand
TAATAATAATAATAATAAATAAATACTTCAGTGTTACTTTATTTGGCGGCCCGTGAGTACATGGCCTTTTAGCAAGCATGCGATGTAGAGTTCTGGGTAGAAAGTTGTCAAAGTTTGCCCGAAAAAAAAAGTCTTCCTTGTTATTTGTGCATTAGTAGAACTTTTTTCAGTTCCAATGAGTTCTTTTGAAGTTTTTGCAGAAGTTAGATTTGTTTGCTGAAATGGGGTTTTGAGTTCCCAAGTTAAACAAGACATCAATATGAAAATGTATCTTTCTTTATGTGTTTATGAAGACTATAATGAATTAATAATCAAAAGTCAAATTAGCCACTTTCAATACACCAGGTCCCAATGGATCACTGAAGTTAAACAACCTTGCGCGTGTTTGGTATCCAGATGAGTGGCCATAATTGCACCTGTACGTACCTTTGGATCTGTGTTCCATTCAAAAGTGGATTTGATAAAAATTTGGTAATTTTCTCACTATTAGGTACGTCGTCTAGATATGTAAGCTACTCAGATGACTTAGGAGACCCTGGGCAAGCTACCTTTAGTCTGGGAACCCAAAAATTACGATGTAACGACGTAAATTTTTGGTTCCCATAGGAGTTGTGCGACTGTCTGCGAGCTACAGGAAAACCTCTCGCGAGCTACCGGTAGTTCGCGATCGACAGGTTGGCAATCCCTGACTTATACCAATTCCTAATACTTCCCGTATAAATATTACCGTCACGTGATGAAAAAATCGTGTTCTTATGGGTAATAATATTTTTCACACCACAATCAGCCGAACTAACGCCTAACGCGGCGTTTTTTACGTGTTAGCACGAAAACGATATAAATGTTTACAATAAATTTTTACGAGCCTTTGTTTCTCCCGCCCCTCTTTACACGTAAAAACGGGTACAATAGAAAGTAAAAAAGTGATTTTTTTTTGCGGTGTGCGAAATACTGAAATGCAAACCTCAAAAACAGCTCTCTCTATGAATGGAAAACCTGCCATTGAGTTCGCGACGGTAAAAATAAAAAGGTAAAAACTACACGCTACTAACATGCAATATCAGGTCGCGCTTACATTTTTCTACATCATGATATCGGATATTTCGCTAGTCATTATGTCAACTACGTTAGACTAATATAAAATTGTGTCTTTCTATATTATTTTTCGGTCGTTATACCTAATTTTTCCCATCTATTTTTACGAAATGGAAAAATGGGAAAAAAGACTTTTTTCAAGTCTAGTATAAGAGTAGTGAGTAGTATGATGTGTTTACTGTTTAGTTGACTCCTTGGTGAACTGTCAAGACAATAGGGCGTTTTTGCCCCCTCAACTTACAATGACTGAAAACTGATGTAAAACTGAAAACCGTATAAATTTTTGATAAATATATATTATATTAACCTTTTTCGGCCTCTTTTCCATTTATTATCCTAATTAAGGATAGTTCTCCAAGATTCCACAATTTCTCTATGGAATCTTGGGGTGCGATTCCATAATTTCTCTATGGAATCTTGGATGTGATTCTAGAATTTCTATGCTTGGGTGCGTTTCCATAATAATTTCTCTGTGGAATCTTGGGTGCTATTCCGCATCAATACGGATGGCTTGAGCATTAACACTAAGCCATGATCGGTATAACCCGTATACCGATTCAATGTCAAACCAATCATGTAAACGAGGCTTTATTATTTGTTAACGAGCTGTGTCACTTGCTATTAATTAGCTCGGCAAAACACACTAAACACTTGTACCCAATGAGTAGGGGAAGCGTACCTACAGTGGACCCTCAGTAGAAATAGGGGACCCACAGTGGACCCTCCGTAGAAATGAAGGAATTTGTCTAAAATCAGACTCACGGGACGAGTTGAACGTCACGAGTTAGATGCAAAAGCCGGCCTGTTAATGTATTGTAAATTGTAATTTACATGGCGTAAACCTTTCCTTGTTAAAACCTTCGCTACAAAAACATAAATACTTCAACCATTCACTCATCTAAATAAACAATAAAATATGTCGTTCTCCAATTCAAAGACCATTACTGGAACTTGAATCACCGATATGACTGGGACTCGAACCACCAATCTCCAGATTCAAAGTCCATCATTCTACCACTAAGGTTACTCATCTAAATGGCACATAAGTTAAAAATGCCTTTTCGTTTACCTTGGTCTCCTTCCAGTTTATCGCACTGAACCACGGACGAATACTCGAAACTCGTCGAATTCGGATCGGAAACACATGTCCAAACAAGACAATTCATGTTGCCGCGACACTAGCGCCAGACACGTGATGTAAACAAATGACGATTCTGATGCAACACGCGGAGAAACTATGAACTACAAATGAAATAGATAGTACACGCTACAAAGATAACAACAGGATTCCGAACAGTGCCCAAGTGGAAAAAAACTTCCCTGGATTAATTCTAATCGAGAAACAGCTGATAAAACTGTTGGTTGTAACAATGCATGTAAACAAATGACGATTCTGATGCAACACGCGGAGAAACTATGAACTACAAATGAAATACATAGTACACGCTACAAAGATAATAACAACAGGATTCCGAACAGTGCCCAAATGGAAAAAACTTCCCTGGATTAATTCTAATCGAGAAACAGCTGATAAAACTGTTGGTTGTAACAATGCTATGAAGTTATTGTTAATTGTAACACGCGACAAAATAGATGGTAATATACAATGGGATAAAATACGTGGTGCACTTGGAAAAGAACTTCCAAGGACCAAAAGCCTACACGTGAAAACAGGTCATGGATAAATGAAACAGTTTTACACACGAGAAATACCAACTGGGAAACACTTTCACGAAGTAAAACACGCGAAAGATGACAGCAGAACTGAGAAAATTATGAACTATGAACCAATATAGGCACGAGCTAGACCACCATAGCAAAACGCGGGAGCTATAACTGTTATACCAGCATAGCAAAAACAAACAGGGGAATGAATATTGTTATCACCGTATGATGAGCTCGAATTCACAAGGCGTTCCATAAGCAAACGGACTGGACTGAATGATATAGGAAGAGTTAATAAGAATCGAACTCGATGAAGACTGCACTCAGAGCATAGCAAAAACAAACAGGGGAATGAATATTGTTATCACCGTATGATGAGCTCGAATTCACAAGGCGTTCCATAAGCAAACGGACTGGCCTGAATAAAATAGGAAGAGTTAATAAGAATCGAACTCGATGAAGACTGCACTCAGAAGAGTCAGAGGTAATGGCTGGATTATACGAGGTCAGGATGAAGTCCAGCTACTGGCCTCGTGAAAACACCACTGGATTCCAGTAACATTCCGAACAAAATACACTTCTACAATCCAATTGATTACATATGAGATCCAATTGATTTTGGCTAATCAACTGAACTGATATGTTACTTTCGAGTGGAACACTAGCCCAGGTTGACACCAGAAGGGATCTCTACATTTTCTACCACCGGATAAAATTCGCCCCGGGTGGGAATCGAACCCGCGGCCTAGCGCTTACAAGGCAGACGCACTACCAACTAAGCTAACTAGGCTGGCTGGGGTTTTGAGTTCCCAAGTTAAACAAGACATCAATATGAAAATGTAGATATCTTTCTTTATGTGTTTATGAAGACTATAATTAATAATCAAAAGTCAAATTAGCCACTTTCAATGCACCAGGTCCCAATGGATCACTGAAGTTAAACAACCTTGCGCGTGTTTGGTATCCAGATGAGTGGCCATAATTGCACCTGTACGTACCTTTGGATCTGTGTTCCATTCAAAAGTGGATTTGATAAAAATTTGGTAATTTTCTCACTATTGGGTACCTACGTCGTCTAGATATGTAAGCTACTCAGATGACTTAGGAGACCCTGGGCAAGCTACCTTTAGTCTGGGAACCCCAAAATTACGATGTTACGACGTAAAATTTTGGTTCCCATAGGAGTTGTGCGACTGCCTG
Source organism: Diaphorina citri (assembly GCF_000475195.1). Classification (NCBI taxonomy): domain Eukaryota; kingdom Metazoa; phylum Arthropoda; class Insecta; order Hemiptera; family Psyllidae; genus Diaphorina; species Diaphorina citri. The sequence continues at coordinate 13,057 of NW_007380398.1, read as the reverse complement.
CGAGCTACAGGAAAACCTCTCGCGAGCTACCGGTAGTTCGCGATCGACGGGTTGGCAATCCCTGACTAACTTATCCTAATTCCTAATACTTCGCGTATAAATATTACCGTCACGTGATGAAAAAACCGTGTCCTTGTGGGTAATAATATTTTTCACACCACAATCAGCCGAACTAACGCCTAACGCGGCGTTTTTTACGTGTTAGCACGAAAACGATATAAATGTTTACAATAAATTTTTACGAGCCTTTGTTTCTCCCGCCCCTCTTTACACGTAAAAACGGGTACAATAGAAAGTAAAAAAGTGATTTTTTTTTGCGGTGTGCGAAATACTGAAATGCAAACCTCAAAAACAGCTCTCTCTATGAATGGAAAACCTGCCATTGAGTTCGCGACGGTAAAAATAAAAAGGTAAAAACTACACGCTACTAACATGCAATATCAGGTCGCGCTTACATTTTTCTACATCATGATATCGGATATTTCGCTAGTCATTATGTCAACTACGTTAGACTAATATAAAATTGTGTCTTTCTATATTATTTTTCGGTCGTTATACCTAATTTTTCCCATCTATTTTTACGAAATGGAAAAATGGGAAAAAAGACTTTTTTCAAGTCTAGTATAAGAGTAGTGAGTAGTATGATGTGTTTACTGTTTAGTTGACTCCTTGGTGAACTGTCAAGACAATAGGGCGTTTTTGCCCCCTCAACTTACAATGACTGAAAACTGATGTAAAACTGAAAACCGTATAAATTTTTGATAAATATATATTATATTAACCTTTTTCGGCCTCTTTTCCATTTATTATCCTAATTAAGGATAGTTCTCCAAGATTCCACAATTTCTCTATGGAATCTTGGGGTGCGATTCCATAATTTCTCTATGGAATCTTGGATGTGATTCTAGAATTTCTATGCTTGGGTGCGTTTCCATAATAATTTCTCTGTGGAATCTTGGGTGCTATTCCGCATCAATACGGATGGCTTGAGCATTAACACTAAGCCATGATCGGTATAACCCGTATACCGATTCAATGTCAAACCAATCATGTAAACGAGGCTTTATTATTTGTTAACGAGCTGTGTCACTTGCTATTAATTAGCTCGGCAAAACACACTAAACACTTGTACCCAATGAGTAGGGGAAGCGTACCTACAGTGGACCCTCAGTAGAAATAGGGGACCCACAGTGGACCCTCCGTAGAAATGAAGGAATTTGTCTAAAATCAGACTCAAGGGACGAGTTGAACGTCACGAGTTAGATGCACAATTGTAATTTACATGGTGTAAACCTTTCCTTGTTAAAACCTTCGCTACAAAAACATGTCAGTAGAAATAGGGGACCCACAGTGGACCCTCCGTAGAAATGAAGGAATTTGTCTAAAATCAGACTCACGGGACGAGTTGAACGTCAAGAGTTAGATGCAAAACCCGGCCTGTTAATGTATTGTAAATTGTAATTTACATGTACGTAAACCTTTCCTTGTTAAAACCTTCGCTACAAAAACATATTCATAACTGTTGAGGTAAGAGAACATGCAACCTCATTCAAACAATAGGGTGGTAGGTAATTAGATAAGGTACTCCAGTCAACATAATATGCAGAGGAATAACTTTCACAAGATCACTATGGGTTCATTTGGTGCTCTTTTTGAGCTTCATTAAACTTGAACTCATCGACATAAATGACAATAAAATTACATTACTTACTTACTTGTACTTTACCATGGCGGGGGTCAAGTCAATCATATCCTAAAATCTAAAATACCTAAAATTTAATTGGACTGGTTCATACAACACATGGGGAAACCGGCTGCAAAATTTCGGAAACACTGAAAATATGGAACTTCACATAGGAAATATGGAACACAAAATAACAGTATAGGGAATCCTTGACAAATCCACATTGCCAGGATCCCACAAAACGGACAAATCTACGGTCAAAGGCAGGGTTGTTAGAAACGGGAAAACACGAGTTAGAAGCAGACACAATGATACATATATGGAATATTGACACCTATCCGGGAATTCGGGGTATATACAAGCAAACAAGAGTCCAAATACGAGTGACATATTTTGATAGACCCAGCAAACAAGGGAAAGGGTACACATTAGTGAGGTTTACCAATATTGAGCTTTGACATTTGGTCGCGTTGTTGAAAACCCAGAAGAAGTTCTACTACCAAATTTGTAACTCTTGCGGCTGTACTGCCGGAGGTACGTAACTTCTTCTGAGTTTCCAACTTTGTGTGCTCAACTTCTGGGCTTCCAACAACGAGTGTCCAAGATTGGTAAGTCAAACAAATGTCAGCTCGTCACACTGAACTCCCAGGAATACGCAAAACATAATATGACGGACACATGACACATGGTGGGTTAGTAATCACATGGGACGGGACAATATCACGCAACAAGGGGACACAGACATCACGTTTTGTAGTGACAGTAAGATACCACGCCCCAGGGGACCTCCACAAGGGGCTGGCCATTAGTGGGGTCACTCACACAAGGAAATACCTTGAGCACCTTGCAAGAGAACCGAACTCAAGTTTAGCCCGGAGGTGGTCGGGCCACTCTTTGAATTTGAGGGCGAGCCGAAACTCAGGGCGGCCTTGAGAGCCATCGGACTTGACGGGCCGACACTACCGCCCCCTAGCGAGCCGCCTAGACTGCCGCCGCCCATGCTACCACCTTGAAATGAAGAATAGAGGGTCAATATTAGGTGATTTTTTCTTTCTCTGAAACCAAAATGGTGGTTCTGGTTTACGCGGTTTCGTTGATGAACTACGTGAGATGCCTGTTTCACGGACGTCAGGTGCCATGCCTGTCTCACGGAAAGGAAAGCAAGTACTAAGAAAATTTCCACTTTGGTTAGCTTTAGGGTTGTTCTTCCTTAGCTAATAGCTACACTGACTGAAGTATAGGTACATATTTTCTTTACCCTAAAGGCCGGGCGTTATAGTGTTTCCAACTCTTGGCGTTCGCGCACTTCCCGGTACATTTGGCGGAGAAAAAAAATCATAACTGATTGAAAAAGTTTTTTTTTTTTTTTTTACTGAAAAGAACTCAACGTTTATTTGGAAGTTTTTTTTTTCATCCTGAAAAGTTTAAAAAGCAGATCAATTTTCCAGGAATTCAAGTTCTACAAAAACTTCATGGATCGTTACAGTAAGATAATTTTTTCCAAGAAATTTAGAAATTCTACAAAAGTTATCACAGATACGTTTGCCTCTCATCTCGCTGAAGTTTTAAGACTTATTGGATACTAGATGGCATGGAGATTGTAGACCTAACGGATACTGATTTACTGCATAATTGACTTGAAAGTGTAAAAAGCATAAGGCTATCTACATTACAGAAGAGAACTACATACGTTACACAGGATGTCTACAGGGGAATGAAATATAGTGTTATTCAATTAAAGTTGTAACGTGACAATTAAGTATACAGGGTGTAACAGAAAATACTCGTATGCACACGTAATGAGTGTCATGTCCAGTAGACACGTTTTTCGAGTTACAAAAGTCGTACGTTTGTTTTTCTTCTTCTTATACCTCTCCTCCTCCTTCTCTCCTCCTCCTCCTCCTCTTTCTTTTCCTTCTTCTCTTCCTTCTTCTTCTTCTTCTTCTTCTCTTCCTTCTTCTTCTCCTTCCTCTTCTCCTCCTTCTTCTTCTCCTTCTTCTTCTCCTCCTTCTTCTACTACTTCTTCTTCTCCTCTTTGTTCTGCTCCTTTTCCTTCTCTTCCTCCTCCTTGTTCTTGTTCTTCTTCTCCTCCTCCTCCTTCTTCTTCTTCTTCTTGTTCTTCCTAACAACGGGAAACATATCTATGTTCTTAAAACTAGAAGAGGAAAAAATACACGACAGTTAGTAGGTAACAAAATAAGGAAAAATGGTGTAGGTCAAGAAAACAGAACAGAGAATAGATCAGTCACGTACTTTTGTACTGTGCACTAAATTATTATCGTCATCACAAACATAGTATAAGTATCATCTGTAAGTAAAGTACCTAGTACCTAATTACCTATTCAATACTTATACTTTGTACCTATACTTATTGGGAAAAAAATGGAATGGTAGAATGGGGCAGATGAGAGGGAAGAGGGCACAAAAATAGAGTAGGAAAAAGAAGAAGAAGAACAAGAACAAGAAGTAGAAGAAGAAGAAGAAGAAGAAGAAGAAGAAGAAGAAGAAGAAGAAGAAGAAAGGAAATGGTCTAGGTCAAGAAAAGAATAGGTCACGTACTTTTTAACTGGTGCACTAAATTATCATCACGAGATGCACGCTAGTCACGTAAAAAGCATGGAGACGTGAATTGTGCTACTTACGATTCACGTAGCACATTTGAATATTATATGCTTCAATCAGACGTACCATATTACCATACCATATATCAGGTACTTTACAGTACTATCACAAGAACAATTGAGCATACCCATAATTATGTACTCGTAAATGGAGAGCATTACGCAGAAAGGAACAATCCATAAGGAGATCCCCAAATGGATGGTTTCATGGTTTCCTTTCTGCTTAATTCTGTTCAAATTAAACGTGATACATTTCTGGTGAAAATGGGCTGGACAGGAATTTTAGTTGTACCTATATATATATACTTCTCTTTCGGAAAGGGAACCGATTCCGATGGCTTCCGACCTTGGACTTCTTATCTTCTTATATTATAAGAACAAGATCCATTCACTCATTCACATTTCATATTTCACACACTGATCGCTCTATCTCCAGAACCACAACACCTAGAAAGTTGAAATTTGGTAGGAATATTCCTTTTATGGTCCAGGTGTGCAATAGGAAAGGATTTTGCGAAAATCTAAACCAATCCTGAGATATGATCAATTTTTGATCGCTAAAATCTCCACCATAAGAAATACACAGAGTGCAGAGACTGCGGGAGAGAAATGTTCCGCTCTCGACCAACATTTTGAGTTTCGTTTATGTTTTTAGTTTGATAACTATGCAGCTAGTAGGGAGCGCTCAGCACGACCGTATTTTTTTATTAATTTTTACAAGTTCGGCCATGCCTTTTCTACAAGTTTGGCCATGCCTCGGGATGAACTAGCGGGATTCCGGAGCGAAGCGACGGAATTCAGCTAGTGGTTTAATGTGTACAGACATCAGTATCACTTACTGCTGGCTATTTCTTTTTTATCCAACCCTTTCTTCATAACATCATATGTATATTAATGTATATTATTTAGTCTCTTTTCCTATTATTATTATTATTATTATTATTATTATTATTATTATTATTCCAAAAGCGAAGAGACAAGGAACCATTCCTAGAACAAACTCTATCTGTTTAGGATAAAATCCACTCAAAGAAATATTGGAAAGATAGTGTGAACAAAGCCTTGAGAAAAAAATTAACAGGGCATGCGGTGCACTATAGGGCTGCTTTGAAGGAAACATTGGCCCTATTAGAGTAGGAAAAGGCTAGGGAAAAGAAGACGATTTGTAATCTAAGTTCACTTACCTGGGAAGGACGAGTGAGTCTATCATACTTGAGTCTCGGAAGGGTATTTTTTTTAATGGTGGGATTTATAGCAAAATTCCCACAAAAATCTCGTCCTCAACACGCTCCCCTGTGCCAGATCCAAAAAATCTTTGGAACAGGCGAAAAATCAAAAACAAACAACGAGCTCAAAAATCAGCTGATTGAACCAAGGAGTTTCTAAAGTGATGGACTTGAGTCGACTCATGACAAAGTGAAGCCAAAAATGTAGAAAATGCAAAAATATTAATTTAAAATTACCTAATTTAATTCTACAATAACACAAAATTTGAAATGAAAATATGTAAATTTGTTATCTTATTTGAATATTTGAAAGGAGAAATCAAGAAGTTTTTACAAAAATATATCAAAATCGTCCGTTCGTCACCTCCGTGCGAAACGTTCCGTGCAGTGCTGCCACCAGCGGAAAAAATCGGAACTATTCGATTAAAATTGGGTGTTTTTGTTTTGATAGGATTTTTTGATTTCTCTTCTCTTTCTCTTCTAACTTTTTGTACCTACTTTGTATTTGTAGTTCACGGAAATGTGTTGAAAGTTTGAAGTTAATAAAAAAGTGTTCGTGTGTTTTTGATAAACTTTCTTCAATTCACCCACGACAAAGGTAAATTTTAAACCCTCCTTACTTAGGAACCACAACGTCATTGGTTCCCTTGAAAACCTCTCCATAGGCAATAGGCAGATACTTCCAGGTAGGTAGGTACTTCAAAAATGTTGTGCTGTAAAATTTCTTATCACTCCATGTTATTTTTTACTTTTTTTTTTATCACTATCCAATGTCATAATAGGATTAAAAGATAATACTCTCGCTGAGTAGCTTATCTGTTTGCTGAATTGACATTATTTTTGAGTTGTCCAGTGTTGTGTTCCTGTACCACAACAGGTTTTTGTGTGACAACCTGAGTTTAGAAGTGGCTAGTCATGCAAAAGGATGTTTGGAAAAAACACTTCATAGACTATAAACATAAACAGAGTGGAGGGTACTTGCTCACAAGTCACGTCAATGGAAATTGCTACAAAAGAAATGAGCAGTGATTAGTGTTATTATAGGGTTAGGTTACACACAAAAAAGCTTTCAAAATTTAGGCTGTGACCAGTGTTATTACAGGGTTAGGTTAAACACAAAAAGGAGCTTTCTTTTTCATGTTTTGGTTCTGAATAATTACCCAGAGTGGAGTAAAGAGTACCTATAGAGCATTTTGTTCTTGGTTCTATGTGGTTTGAAGTCATTACTTCCCATTATCTGCTTGATGCTCAGACTGAAACGGGTTAACCAGAACATGTACAATGAAAATGAAGTAAAATTGATCGAATCGAAACTGATTTGTATTTTATTGATTCATTACAATTTATTATTACAATAATAATTATGAGGTATTGTCTTAATTGTTAAATAGACCTTCCTCTTTTTTTATGATCGGGCTGTATCGAATTATAGATATTTATCCTTCTATTTGGATATTATCCTTCTAACCTGATGATGAATTGATGATTATATCCGTTCAATAGGCAATAACACATTTTGGTAATTTTATAAGTTTTATAAGTGTATTTTATTGATTCATTACAATTTATTATTACAATAATAATTATGAGGTATTGTCTTAATTGTTAAATAGACCTTCCTCTTTTTTTTATGATCGGGCTGTATCGAATTATAGATATTTATCCTTCTATTTGGATATTATCCTTCTAACCTCTTGACGAATCCACTCAATAGGCAATAAGGCATAAGGCAGGTAATAGCAATAGCATATTTTGGTAATTTTATGAGGAACTACCTACCTACCTCGGTGACGTATTGGTCAAGGCGCTAGCTTGGTAAGGAGGAAGGCGCGGAGTCGATCCCAACTCAGGAATTTTATCGTCAATTTTTTCGATATTTTGACGAAATGATAATGGAGTTTTAAGTAGGCTTTCACATTAGTATTATCGTCCCTAAACCGAAGAAAGGAGGAAGACAGGATAGAATCTAGAAGAAAGCCAGCTGTTCTGAGGACAAACCTTATCTGTTTAAGGTTATTATTGATATCGGGAACGGAACTCTTTATTATAATTACATGTGTGTACACAAAATACACAGCTTTACGAGAAAAGGGCGAAATTATTCCCTAAGACAATCTCTACCAGTCAACCCTGATAAAACACGCGCAGAACGGGAATCGAACCCGGGACCTTCTGCAAGACGAACCAGTGACATAATAACACAAAGAAACTGCATTTACATTTTTTTTTTTTTTTTTAAATATTATTAGTTTATTAATATTGAGAATTTTTTATTGTTTATATTTACATGTATGCAAAATACACAGTATTACAAGTAAAGGACGAAATTATTGCCCAAGGGAATCTGATAAAATCCGCGCCGGGCGGGAATCGAACCCTGGACCTTCTGCAAGACGAAACCTATTTGAATCGTTTGCATATTTGCATTTTGCCTGCATCTGATGAACCCTATTGTTGCAGGCCATAGCGCTCAAACTGGTTCTGAAAGAAAGTGTGTAGGTATATCTCACAACCTATCTCCTTCTCTTCTTCAAACAAAAACCTAACAGTTCCTCTTTCTTTGGACTAGAAAATAGTTTGGTCTAAAACCGTGTGTAGAAATGTAGTGAGGCTAGTGACAGTGCGATTTTTTTTTTCTAGCTGTTTTAATTTTTTACAATGACATGTTAACATTATGATGGAAGACTCTGTAACTTTGTTACTTAATTTCGATTTAAAATTAGAAATGAAGGGACAGTAACTGGTACAGTGACATGTGTTAAATAAACTTAACTTGAAATGAATGGGTTTAAATAGAGATGTGTTGTGTCACAGACTCTGTTTGTTTTAGGTTTATGAAGGAAATTTTAAGAAAATGACCCAGGGTTGAATGGTCGAGATTGCCCGAGGCAATAATTTCGGTCTTTGTTTGTAATATCTTGTATTTGTGTACATTGAATTATTTAACCAATAAAGGGTCTAAAGTAGTCTAAGTAAGTACTGAAATAAAATAAATAACTAATGACCAATTCTTTTACATTTGTAAACTTCAACAACAACAACAACAACAACAACAACAACAACAACAACAACAAATTTCGGTCTTTGTTTGTAATATCTTGTATTTGTGTACATTGAATTATTTAACCAATAAAGGGTCTAAAGTAGTCTAAGTAAGTACTGGAATAAAATAAATAACTAATGACTAATTCTTTTACATTTGTAAACTTCAACAACAACAAAAAGAACAACAAGAAGAACTTTTGCATAAATAAAACACCTCCTTCGTGGTGCTCTTTTGAGGCAATGCTCCCATAATGAACGCATTTTAAAACAGTCACACATGACCCAGATCAGACTTGACTTTCGGCAAAAACAAAACCTTGTTATGACTGGCGTGGTAATTTTTTTCTACTCCATTCCATTTTATTTTTGTATGTTTTTTTTTTTTACTGATGTTTTGAATTTACTGATATACTTAGATAGGTATTAATAAGACAAGTGGTAATTATTTGCTGAGTTTGCTGGATGGTGTGTAAAATTACTGGGATTGGAGTGGCTTCTTCTTAATGTCCAACAAATAGATAAAAATCTTTTGTTATGACCGGCTAGGGTATTTTTTTTCTACTCCATTCTATTCTCTTCTATTCTATTTTTGTATCATTTTTTACTGATGTTTTGAATTTTACTAATGTTGACATCTGGGAGTTGACCGTTGACATCCTTGGCTGTTAGGTTTGCAGGAGTTTGAGAACGATTTGCTTTGGTTTTCCTGTATTCTCTGTATTTCTGAATCCATATGTTTCTAAGATATCGAGATCTCAAGTGTGCTATGATGGGTCTTTTTCCTCTTTCCGCCTGGTTTCTTGAGTCCACACGGTGAGCCACTTGAATGTCTCCTGGCTCAATGTTCGACACACCGATAGTTCTTCCTATTTCCTCTATCACCTTGACTACGTCCTCACTCTTTCCGCCTGGTTTCTTGAGTCCACACGGTGAGCCACTTGAATGTCTCCTGGCTCAATGTTCGACACACCGATAGTTCTTCCTATCTCCTCTATCACCTTGACTACGTCCTCGTTTTTAGTTTCCGGCATACCACGGACCTCTATATTACATATTCTGGATCTGTTTTCCAGGAGTTCCAGCCTTTCTTCTAGGTTTTGTATCTTCTCGTCTCGTTGCTCTATTTTTCTCTCCAACTCCATAATCTTCTCTTGCAACACGTGAATCAACTCCTCCTTGTTATTACTCATGGACTGAATCATTTCCTTGAACCTCTCTTCAAAATAAGCTTTATTCATTAATCCCGTTGCTTCAATCTGTTGGGTGCTAGCCATTTGAATGGTGGCTGGATGGATCCCAGATGCAAGGTCGGAACCAGGTTGTTGCTTTGGAGGAGATGTCTTGAACTTGCAGTCAAAGCATTTATAGTGAGCTTTGTTAACTTCTTTCATGTTGCGGAAGTTTCGTTCCGTTTGACCACCACAGGCAAAATGAAAATTTGCCTTGCAGAAGCAACACGTTAGTAAATCTTCGGAGAAGATGTTAGTGTTGCATTTAGAGCAAATCATGATGAAATTTTAATCGCGGCTGAGTTAAAGAAAAAAATATGGAGTAAGCGTTGTGCACCTTGTCAGCAACAGCCTCCGGTAAGATTTTATGTACTAGAGAAGAGACGATGAGCACTGAGTAATTTATTTTAAAAATTAATTAAAAATATTAATGATATAGCAAAATATTCAGTGTTAAAAGAAGAAAAAATCTTTTAAAAAACTTTACAAAGAAAGAAAAACTTCTAGTTTTTGGTTTACTAAATTTAGAATGGGGACACTAGTTATCACAGATATATGCGTTTGCCTCTCATCTCGGTAGACTTGTAGACCTATTGGATTCTGGATGGCATGGACTTCGTAAAAAGCATTAGGCTACCTATGTACATTACAGAACAGTACTAAGTTACACAGGATGTCTACAGGGGTAATGAAATACAGTGTTATTCAATATTAAAATTGCAACGTGACAATTATACAGGGTGTAACAGAAAATACTCGTATGTACACGTAATGAGTGTCATGTCCAGTGGACACGTTATTCGAGTTACAAAAGTCGTACGAGTATGTTTGTTTGTTATCTTCTTCTGTTTCTTTCTTCTTTAGTTCATCTTCTTCTTCTCCTTCTTCTTCTTCTTCTTCTTCTTCTTCTTTCATTTCATATGAATCGCGAGCTCAAACACCGCATGTCGAATGTAAAATTTATTTCAACTAAAAAAACAAATAAAATATGTAAAAAAAAAAACACATTGGAAATAGAAAATGAAGACATGAAAGAGCAAAGAGCACATGGAGGAAGAAGTGGTGGAGGGATGACGAAATGCAAGAAGAGATGCAATAAAAAAAAGAGAAACATAGAAAAAGACAAAAGCGTGATAAAGAGCATGCTCAAGTTGAATAAATAATAAAAAGACAAGAAGACAGCGAAAGTAAAATACATTTTTTATACAGAATACAGATGTAAAAAGTAACAAAATAAGGAAAAATGGTGTAGGTCAAGAAAACAGAACAGAGAATAGATCAGTCACGTACTTTTGTACTGTGCACTAAATTATCGTCATCACAAACATAATAAGTATCATCTGTAAGTAAAGTACCTAGTACCTATTTAATACTTATACTTTGTACCTATACTTATTGGGGAAAACAATGGAATGGTAGAATGGGGCAGATGAGAGGGAAGAGGGCACAAAAATAGAGTAGGAAAAAGAAGAAGAACAAGAAGTAGAAGAAGAAGAAGAAGAAGAAGAAGAAGAAGAAGAAGAAGAAGAAAAAAAGGAAATGGTCTAGGTCAAGAAAAGAATAGGTCACGTACTGTTTAACTGGTGCACTAAATTATCGTCACAGCATGGAGATTGTAGACCTAACGGATACTGATTTACTGCATAATTGACTTGAAAGTGTAAAAAGCATAAGGCTATCTACATTACAGAATAGAACTACGTTACACAGGATGTCTACAGGGGTAATGAAATATAGTGTTATTCAATTAAAGTTGTAACGTGACAATTATACAGGGTGTAACAGAAAATACTCGTATGCACACGTAATGAGTGTCATGTCCAGTAGACACGTTTTTTCGAGTTACAAAAGTCGTACGAGTATGTTTGTTTGTTATCTTCTTCTGTTTCTTTCTTCTTCTTCTTCTTCTTCTTCTTCTTCTCCTCCTCCTCCTCCTCCTCCTCCTTCTTCTTATCTTCTTCTTACAACCGGGAAACATATCTGTGTTCTTAAAACTAGAAGAAGAAAAAATACAAGACAGTAGGTAACAAAATAAGGAAAAATGGTGTAGGTCAGGAAACGGACAGAGAATAGATCAGTCACGTACTTTTGTACTGTGCACTAAATTATCGTCATCACAAACATAGTATAAGTATAAGTATCATCTGTAAGCAAAGTAGGTTGTACCTACCTAATACCTATACTTTGTATCTATACTTATTGGAAAAAAAAATGGAATGGGAGAATGGGGACGAATGAGAGGGAAGAGGGCACAAAAATAGAGTAGTAGGAGGAGGAAGAAGAAGAAGGAAAAGAAGAAGAAGACTTCATATGTATATTAATGTATATTATTTAGTCTCTTTTCCTTCTACAGTTTCTTTCTTTTTCTCGTAGAAGGGAACAACTCCATGTTCCACAGAAAAAAAAGCTAGCAAAACTTTCTTAAAACGTTTCTGATGCAAATTCTAAACGAAAACTTCAAGCCTAAAAAGTTTAGTAGAAGCCATTTTCCTTTTCCTTTTTTTACTGTTAAAAAATAGCAACATAAAATTAGCATTATGCCATTTAACCTCCTTCATTCTCTTTCTTCTCCTTTTCTCTTTCTCCATATTTCAGCTCATCATCTTCCTCTTCCTCATCTCTCGTCTCTTCCCCTCTATTCCAGGGGTTTCCAACTTCCATGTGTATAGTGTATACGGGCCACATGCTAGATTGGGAGGTACTTCGCGGGCCACACATATTATGTACATAGGGGAGCATTGTAGGGCCCCCCCCCCCCACAATTATTCAGAAATCCAGTCCGATCGAATCTTGAGCGCCGCAGGCGAAATTTTTCAAAACGTATTCTCCTTTTTTTTATTTAGGTAAGTTTGTACAAATCCCAGAGAGCTTCGCGGGCCACAAAAATGGTCTGGCGGGCCACATGTGGCCTGCGGGCCGCTAGTTGGAAACCCCTGCTCTATGCAATTTGAGAGAGAGAGAGAGGTCAGCTAAATCCCCTTTAGGGCTGAGCTATTAATTTCCAACAAAAATTACAACTTTGGGTCGGGGTTGTTGTTTTTTGTGTCACTAGGAAGCTATTTGCTATGAAAACTAGCTCATTTTTTCCCTTTGTTATTTTTTGTTATTACTTTTTTTGACATTTGGACACTACTATACATATTAATTATTATTGAAATTTGTTCCAAATTCTCTTTAATAATGGTTATTTTATATTTTCACCAATTCACGATTTTAATTTGCACATCTCGAGTGATAGGTAATTTGAATGGG
>NW_007380397.1:45284-49146 GCF_000475195.1 Diaphorina citri | reverse complement strand
TCTGACTGTTGTACCTAGATATTTCACCTCAAGAGGGGCATTAAGTTTTGAAGAACCACACACCCTATGTGGTCTGTGCCTAAGTGACTAATGGAATGACAAAAACAATACCTTCCTACGCATTGAAAACAGTAGGAACTTTTGAAGAGCTTCTATTTTGGGAACTTTGTCCTTCTGGTGGAATAATTTTTAGTGTGGTGTGAAATATGTAGATTTGAGTAGGGTAAAAGCACCCGTTGTTCGTCCACAAGGGTAATTTCCGAGTAAATTCACTCTACAAACTAGACCATACCGTTCGATATTTTATTCCGATTTTTGCACCATTTTTTCGGCCATGGAGATTACTTTTCAATTGTATTTGGCACTTTTTGAGGTCAAATTTGAGAGGAACACTTAGGATAGGAATACCCAGCAATGTATTGTCGACGACAAAAGTATTTGGGTTCTTTTTTGAGGTCACATTTGAAAGACAGAGAGGCGCATTAAGGATGGGGATGTCCAATTATGTACTGTGGATAAATTATGCCATTTATTTTTTCGCAAATGACTTTCCAATTTATCAAACTCAGGCACACAAATCTTGTTCGTCCAAGTTGGATTTACCCTGCTTAATGCATAAGCTCGATATTAGCTATTAGGTGGGTGTGTAGATATCCTTATAGGTTCTTCTCCTATGAAATATTGATGAAAAGTATTGGGAGTATTGGGAATCGCTGTGCCGTGTAAACTGCACAAGGTAGGAGGTACGATTCCTATCGAAATGTCCTATAAATTATCTCCAGCCATATACCACATACAAACCGCCTATTTGAATATTTTTACCGCAATTTATAAAAAGGCACATAGATGGGTAATAGGCATTCGAAATAGGATAGGAATCTATGTAAGACTCGTCTGAGTCAAATGGCGAATTTATGTAAATAGGTTAAAACCAAAAACATACTATAGCTCTACAACTCTACATTTTATCCCTATGTTATGTGTGGTCCCTTTGAAAACATAAGTGTAGCTAGGTAGCTACCTCTCTTCTTATTATAGGTATCTTATTTATATTCAACACTTGAGGCTACCTTATATTTCGAACAGGCAATTTGTAAGAAGTATTTCTGTGTTAGTTTGGAATCTTGACCAAATCGCATGGTTTCAATTTGGGTGAGAATGGATCATTTTCCAGCAACCAATTCACAAACCACTCATAAGAATGTGCCGGTTTCATTCGCACCAACTCCGCCAATCCTTTCTGTAAAGTTGGGTAGACAAATTCTCTCAGATATATTTTATGAGCAAGGAAAGAATTGCTGGATGGTTCACAGCTTATATCAGACTCCATTGCATTGGAGGGTTCTATGATGATGTCTTTGAAGAAGAACCGTATGTCTCTCGCAGCTTCTTCTTCATTCCGACTTCCATAGATTGCATTCATAATGTCGTTTACGCCATATTTTGCTCTCAGACTCAAAGGGTAAATTCTTTTTGCTTTGTCAGGATCTACAGGACCCATGAGGTGTAGCCATCTTCTGATCGCTTTCTGTTTTGCCAGCACCATCACTCGGACAGGTCCAGACACCATGTAACATACAAGACGAGGGACTTTCACAGGATCTCTCTCCTCTCGTGTGATGAAGAATTCAGCGGCTTGCTCTGGAGTAAATTTAAAGGTTTTCTTCTTCACAATGGTAAATCCTTTCTCTTGTATGGTTTGCTCAATATCTTCCACATGACGGAAGGCATGAGGTTTCACTAGTGCCAGTGTGTACTCATAGCAGTGGAGGTTTTGAACTATGGGCGCAGGTACCTCATCTCCATCTAGTTTCACAGATTCGGCCTCACTCCGTTCTTGTACAATATTCTTTCAGGTACCTAACTCAATTTTCAATCTTAGAGCACTTTGAATTATCCAATGGGCCAGTGATTGTCTTACGTTTTCTTCAATGGCAGCATCACCCAAGCACTATGTCTGGTTTCTTGTGTATTTCTGCAGCCTCTTAATCATCATTCAAGGTGAGCTTCCGTTGAGTAGACGTGTTGCCATTACTAATATGCATAAATAAATATTAATATTAATTGCCCTTTTTTAATTGCTTATTATGTGATAGGTATTAAGTAGATAGAAGATAGACATAGACACTTTGTAGTTTATCATTGTAGCTGATGCATTCTTCTGGGAACTTCGCACGAAGATAAATGTAGCTACCTACAAATCTAAAGAAATGACATGAAATTTATCAGTTACTAGCCGAAATCCTTAAGGCATGGCCGTTCATGTCACTCATCCATTTAGTGGTCTTGCTCGGCGTAGCCTAACAAAAACGAACGGGAAAATAGCCTATAACCTTCACGGGAGTACAAGCGATAAGTTGACAAAGTTTCATAGCAATCGGATGGCCAGGCACAAAGTTCGAACAAACAAAAAACACACACACACACACACATTAATTTTTATTATATATGAGGAGCAGCCAGTAAGAAGGGCCATATCCGGAAAATCTAGTTTCGAGATAAACAACTGTTGACGAAGTTTCATAGCAATCGCATGGCCAGGCATAAAGTTCGAACAAACAAAAAAACAAACACACACACACATTCATTTTTATTATATATAGATTAGAATAGATAGGACCTATAGGTACCATAGGGAACTACTACCTATGCACTTACTTCATCGATTAAAATAGGTTTTAGATACATCCAGAGCTATTAGTTTGTGGGAATTTGTCAATTTATGAAAAAAATAGTAAACAGGTAGGTAAGTAGGTATACTTACGGCTATGCACATTTGTTTGTTTTTATTTTATTATTATTATTATTATTAAATAAAATTGAGATCGGAAGAAATATTTAAAAATTAAAATCAGATAAAAATAAATAAATTATTCTTATCAAGACACATGTCGACTTAAGATGTTTTAAATTGGTGGAGCTTTCGATGTCACTCAGGACATCATCGTTCAGACCAAGATAGATGGTTGACTCTATCGCAGGCAGGAGTAGAATGAAGACTTCACTTACTAGCTGCGTGCTGCGAGAGAGTCAACAGCTTCTATCTTATCCTGTCCGAACCATGATTCCCTGAGTGACATCGTAGAGAGGAGAGACTTATCACTTCGACTCTGCCTGGATAGAGTCAACATCTATCTTGGTCGAAGGAGATGTCCTGAGTGACCATCGAAGCTCACCATTTAGAGAACATCTTGATCGACATTGTCTGATAAGACATAATTTATTACTTTTTTATCTGATTTTAATTTTTACATTATTGATATTATTATTATGTATTAATTTCAACGCTTATGCTTAGAACATAGTATGCTTCTTCATCTCAATGCCTCGTTCTGCCGCGCACCCTAAAGTTATATAAGGACGTCCCTACAATTTGAATTTCTCGTCGAGTGTCGCGAGGATAATTCAACCCTTTGTTGTACTTCGAATTTCCAGGAGCAAAGTATGTATCGAATTTGGTCCCCTCTGTATAATATGTCCTTTTGTCACGCCATCCACCAGCTGTAACGTCTCCATTTGGTGTCAGAGAGGTTACTGTGGCGCGTTTACATTCCTAGACATACTGGGGTGGAATCGGGTAGAGTGACACTACCTGATGATGATCCTGATAGAGACCAAATGGGTAACGGAGGCGGTAGTGGCCACTTACTTACTTTTATGGGGTTTAATCCATTGTATACATACTCTATTCCATGATACATACATAAGCATTGTCTATAAAACCACGACCTAAACTCGCTGTGACGAAGATCTGCTACATCTCCATCAAAGTTATCCGCGGACCAAGCACCAGTCTTCGAGAAACTCGATTAAAATTGTAAGTTACATTGAGCCACTACGCGCTCAATACTATTCTTTGGCC
>NW_007380397.1:41039-42328 GCF_000475195.1 Diaphorina citri | reverse complement strand
GTGAAAGCCACGTGCAGTCAACAAAATTGACTGTAACGTAATGGCTTTTGTTGTCACTCACGCTCAATATCCAGAGTGACAGGCACCACAGTCAACAAAACATTTACGGAGACGTTACGAAACTCCGCTATCTTACTTTAGACTCCCGCGGGACTCTGCTAGTAACCCGTTAACACGTTATAAAAAAGTTACCCTTTTATAGAACTCTTTGATTCCTTTACCTTAAATTTGTCCCGATTCCACTGATTTTACTTACTCTTAGGGAAAAAGTTCAAAATCACGAGACACTAAAGCTAAACTCACCTTCATTTATAACGAACTCCTGGAGGAATCACTCTATGCAACCGATCCACAAGAAGGAAAACCATCCAAACGAGTCAAATGTTTCTAAACTTGTAAAGCACGAATGAAAATCCACAAATAAAACGTTCTTTCGCTTTCCTATGCAAGATATAAGTTCAAAGCTGCTGTTTGTGTTATTTGACACGATTTCAAAACTGTTCTAGTTTCTTTTGTGAGAAAGTTAGAATGAGAAAATCACAATAAAGACTTGAGAAAACACTGGAAAACAGATTACACTTTTTCGTATTAAGAAGGAAACGGATTTTCTACACATTGCCTACTTGGATTAGAAAAAAAGCACTTTGGCAAATGAATTTTCAATTTGGATATTATTGCCTACTACTAGGTACATAAAGTACTCCTAGACATGATTATTACTAACTCTTACGAAAATGTAGGATATTTAATTATGTATATGTTTAGAGTAGGTATGAAAGAAAATAGGGCTCTATAATGCTCGATTGTACAAATTTATTTGCCGCCTCATGTGATACTTTAAGGAGTGGTAAGTTGATATACCTATATGCATCTGGCTACCTGACTCACCATGTAGGTACAGCAGGCAAATTTTCTTATTGTGAAGAAGAATAGTTTTAATTAAGTAGTTTTTCATGAGGCTAAAATAGTCCATCGCAAAATTCTACTGCCTCTACTAGTGAAAAAATCCTATGCCTTAGCTGGTTGACTCCAAGAAGCGCTTAACTCTACAAAAATTAATGATAATCCAATATTAGATTTATATAAAGGTGGTATTGTGCTAAAGGTGTTCGAATTATCTTTTTCATGACTCCTTTTGTACAAAAATATTCCATCAGTAGGTAAAAATTTTCAAGTACAAACTTAGAACCCTCTTCAGTTGTTCAAATTTGTTGTACCCTATTTCATCCGGAGCTATTAACGAAATGTTCTGAGTTTTTAGATTGGTTAATCAGTAAATTGTAATAATT
>NW_007380397.1:22812-40883 GCF_000475195.1 Diaphorina citri | reverse complement strand
TTTTTCTTTTGAGAATTTTTTTTTTTTTTTTTTTTTTTTTTTTTTTCACTTTTTTACCTCAATACAACACCGCAAGTCCTTTGTCTTTTGTTCAAAGGGAAGTCTGGCGAACATTCAGCCATTATAAAATGATGAAACCAATATAACCAGGTAAACAACTTAATGACTTAATACAATAATATTATTAGGTAGGTAATACAATAATATTATTAACTTGGAAAGTTTTAAATCATGTAGAAGTAGAGATCTCCCAAGAGTCATCATTCAAAACCAAACAACCTATAAAAAAGCTACGCCTTTGAAATTTTGTTGTGGAACTTCAAAGAGAGTTGGAATGGAGGAACCAATTTTTACTCAGCCTGGTTACCAAAAATATTTTAAGATGTGGGTTCTCTGAAACCCATTCAAGATCTATTGAAATGTCTTTTGAATAACAAACAAAACTCTGTGAATTTCAGAAGACATTTCAAACAGCTTTTGAATTGCAGCATTTTGAAAAATGGACTGAAATGTGGCCTTTTTGTGTCATATACACCTAATATTGACCACATCACATCCTGTTTTCCCAGACATTCGCTGAGAACGACTGTTGTACATCACTTCGCCTAACATCATTATCATAATTATTATTATGTCTTTAGAGAATTCTTCAGGATTTTTTCTCACTTTTATTTTTCTGCCTCGTTCCTTTGTGTTAACTTGAAAATATACTAATGGCTCAACATTTATTATGTTTTATGTTTTTTCACATTATATTCTATTATTATGGTCCTTTATACCTGTGAGGACCTCTTTCCATATAATTCTGTTTTTCTTCCTCGTCTTCGTTGTCGTCGTCTTTTATTCTATTCTCTGTCTTTCCATTAACACTCTCAGTGCCCACGCCTAAAATGAAGAGTTTACCCTTAGGCCCCAAATAGATCCCCCTGTCAGTTATTTGTGACAGGGGGATTTTGTTTTTGATCCCATTTCTTTATTTCTCAAGATATTTTCATGAAAAAAATTGCCAATGATTCCTCAGGGGCCCCAGATTTCAATTCCTATGCTCAAAGCATTGCAGAGGCAGTTAAAAACAACTGACACACACGGAAAGTGAGACCCTATAACTGACACTCACTTTTTCGGTAATGCCATGTCAGTTAAAAACAACTGACGTGGCACCGAAAGTGTTAAATTTGTCCCGATTCCACTGATTTTACTTACTCTTAGGGAAAAAGTTCAAAATCACGAGACACTAAAGCTAAACTCACCTTCATTTATAACGAACTCCTGGAGGAATCACTCTATGCAACCGATCCACAAGAAGGAAAACCATCCAAACGAGTCAAATGTTTCTAAACTTGTAAAGCACGAATGAAAATCCACAAATAAAACGTTCTTTCGCTTTCCTATGCAAGATATAAGTTCAAAGCTGCTGTTTGTGTTATTTGACACGATTTCAAAACTGTTCTAGTTTCTTTTGTGAGAAAGTTAGAATGAGAAAATCACAATAAAGACTTGAGAAAACACTGGAAAACAGATTACACTTTTTCGTATTAAGAAGGAAACGGATTTTCTACACATTGCCTACTTGGATTAGAAAAAAAGCACTTTGGCAAATGAATTTTCAATTTGGATATTATTGCCTACTACTAGGTACATAAAGTACTCCTAGACATGATTATTACTAACTCTTACAAAAATGTAGGATATTTAATTATGTATATGTTTAGAGTAGGTATGAAAGAAAATAGGGCTCTATAATGCTCGATTGTACAAATTTATTTGCCGCCTCATGTGATACTTTAAGGAGTGGTAAGTGGATATACCTATACCTATGCATCTGGCTACCTGACTCACCATTCTCACCAAGTAGGTACCTATTATTATTAACCTAGGCTCCGAGTCTACAGGACGAGGTGATTATTAATAATTTATTATTGATCAAAATAAAACGCACTTTGAAAACACACGTACGTAATTCGCAATCTGAGTGCATTTCAATTTTATTGCACTCCGTCACTGCGGCATCTCGCTTGGAGTTTATGAAATGCATCAGTTGATAAGAATATTAAAACAGATTGACTTTTTGTAAACACCAGCGTTATTAAGTGTTCTGGATCAATTTTACGAGTTGCACTTGAAAGAATATTCCTTATTTGTTGTTAATAAAATTAACCTTTCACTGAGATTGTTACTGGCAATAGTGCGCCTTTGAAGTTCACCTTTGATTTCAGTTTACCTCGGTTTCTTTGATGGTTTCATATTTCATAGGTACCGAGAAGTCTCCTTGCATCTGAGAGAGGGGAGGCTATAGAAAAAACTTGAGATAAGTGTATATGTAGAAAATGCGCCTTCAATTTTATCGAATACTATTTGAACCTAAAATGTACTCACGTTAGTATTCAGTGGAATGAATTGAAGGCGTAATAATGAGAAACTGCTTATTTCTCCATTTCGTTCTAATATTTTCGGTAATTGAACCAGGAACCCAGTAAGAAATAAACATGCATCCCAGATTGGAATACCACGCCTATGGTCTTCGATGAAATGATCCTTAGGTATTTATCGGATGTGAAAGAATATACCTATGTATCTATTGGTGTCAAAGTAAAATAATTTGTAAATAAGATCCTACGGCCACGGATGACGACATACCTACTTACCTGATGAAAAATAATCTAACTCATTATCAAATCTAATACCTACTTGCATGGTGCACTGGTGCAGTATAAGGATAAACCAAACTATATTCACACCTACTTCGTAGGTACCTACCTACCTAGATATCAAGTATGCCTACGGGTTTATCCCTACTATTTTTATAGACTCTGAGTGGACAAACATATAAAATACCTAACACAACTTCTTCATGTGTGATTCTAAATCAAGATAACGTCATAACTTTATACCGATTATTATCGAATCTATATAATTACCAACATAATGATTCTGTTTTATGCTGTTTACGTTTCTTCGCGTATAACTTGGTTCTAGTTCTACCTTGGTCCTTGGTTCAAGTTTAGTCTTCAGTCGCCAGTGGTCAAGCAGAGAGCTTGTTATACGTGTAAACGATTTTAATTTTATCAATAACTTGGTTCTAGTTCTACCTTGGTCCTTGGTTCAAGTTTAGTCTTCAGTCGCCAGTGGTCAAGCAGAGAGCTTGTTACGTGTAAACAATTTTAATTTTATCAAATACTAGATTAATATTTTGTCTATATCATCATCATCATCATCATCACACTTATTAATTGTTTCCATTTGCTAAAGGTTCAGAGCCTGTTGTTTTATGTCTTTCTTTCTTAAGTACTTTGTCTAGTTGAAATCTTTCTTTGTGCTATAGGATTTTTGTCTATCTAATATTACATCTTAAGTTGGAATTTTATCTGGTTTATTTAAAGAAACGTTTTCAATTTTAGGTGGGTACTTGGTTTTCTTACTTTGGATTGGTGTAATGGTGTTCTGAAATTTGTGTTGAAGTTTCAGACTAATTTTATTGTTTTCAGGATCCTAAAAGTCCATTTTGTTCTGTGCTTAGATAAATAATTTTAATTTAATATTTCTGGTATCTTTCCCTGTTCAGGTTTGCTTAACACCTATGTGTCCTTGCGGGTGTCATTGATATCCCTGTTTTTGAAAGAGCTTGGTTCTAGTTCTACCTTGGTCCTTGGTTCAAGTTTAGTCTTCAGTCGCCAGTGGTCAAGCAGAGAGCTTGTTACGTGTAAACGATTTTAATTTTATCAAATACTAGATTAATATTTTGTCTATCTAATATTACATCTTATGTTGGAATTTTATCTGGTTTATTTAAAGAAACGTTTTCAATTTTAGGTGGGTATTTGGTTTTCTTACTTTGGATTGGTGTAGCAAGTATGCCTACGGGTTTATCCCTACTATTTTTATAGACTCTGAGTGGACAAACATATAAAATACCTAATACAACTTCTTCATGTGTGATTCTAAATCAAGATAACGTCATAACTTTATATGTACCGATTATTATCGAATCTATATAATTATTACCAACATAATGATTCTGTTTTATGCTGTTTACGTTTCTTCGCGTATAACTTGGTTCTAGTTCTACCTTGGTCCTTGGTTCAAGTTTAGTCTTCAGTCGCCAGTGGTCAAGCAGAGAGCTTGTTATACGTGTAAACGATTTTAATTTTATCAAAAATACTAGATTAATATTTTGTCTATCTAATATTACATCTTAAGTTGGAATTTTATCTGGTTTATTTAAAGAAACGTTTTCAATTTTAGGTGGGTACTTGGTTTTCTTACTTTGGATTGAGGTAATGGTGTTCTGAAATTTGTGTTGAAGTTTCAGACTAATTTTATTGTTTTCAGGATCCTAAAAGTCCATTTTGTTCTGTGCTTAAATAAATAATTTTAATTTAATATTTCTAGTATCTTTCCCTGTTCAGGTTTGCTTAACACCTATGTATGTGTCCTTGCGGGTGTCATTGATAAACCTGTTTTTGAAAGAGCACATCTGATATTAAAGGGATTTCTACATACCAATTTAAAAATGTTCATCCTGTATTCTTGTAAAATATAGGTACCTACATACATAATTTTCAATATCTTCGGGTAAATCTTTGTAAACTTTACAATATTCTTTCAGGTAACTCAATTTTCAATCTTAGAAGCTTAGAACACTTTGAATTATCCAATGGGCCAGTGATTGTCATACGTTTTCTTCAATGGCTCAATACGTTTGTACGTACCTATAAGCTTTCGGTACAATTTCAGTACCTAGGGTGCAAATGTAAACAAACTTATCTTTACAAAGACTTTCTAGGTTCAGAATCTGGACTGGTAAATAATTCCATCCTCCATTGAGAAGATCTTTATTCAAGTTACCGTATTCTAGTTGAATTCGAAAGGTCTCTTCCCGCCCGGAACCTTCAATGGCAGCATCACCCAAGCACTATGTCTGGTTTCTTGTGTATTTCTGCAGCGTCTTAATCATCATTCAAGGTGAGCTTCCGTTGAGTAGACGTGTTGCCATTACTAATATGTATAAATAAATAATAGATAATATTAATTGTCCTTTTTTAATTGCCAATTATGTGATAGGTATTAAGTAGATAGAAGATAGACATAGACACTTAGTAGTTGATCATTGCGGCAGCATCACCCAAGCACTATGTCTGGTTTCTTGTGTATTTCTGCAGCGTCTTAATCATCATTCAAGGTGAGCTTCCGTTAAGTAGATATGTTGCCATTACTAATATGTATAAATAAATGTTAATATTAATTGCCCTTTATGTGATAGGTATTAAGTAGGTAGATAGAAGATAGACCATAGGCATACTTAATATTTTCATTGTAGCTGATGCATTCTTCTGGGGGACTTTGCACGAAGATAAATGTAGCTACCTATACATATCTGAAGAAATGACGTGAAATTTATGAGTTATAGGATCTATAGGTACCATAGGGAACTACTACCTATGCACTTACTTCATCGATTAAAATAGGTTTTAGATACATCCAGAGCTATTAGTTTGTGGGAATTTGTCAATTCATGAAAAAAATAGTAAACAGGTAGGTAAGTAGGTATACTTACGGCTATACTCATTTGTTTGTTTTTATTTTATTATTATAATTTTTTTTTTCTTTTCAACGCTTATGCTTAAATAGTATGCTTCATCTTCAATGCCTCGTTCTGCGGGCACCCTAAATTTATAAAGGACGTCCCTCAAGTTGAATTTCTGTTGAGTGTCGAAGGATAATTCACCTTTGTTTACTTCGAATTTCCAGGAGCAAAGTATGTCTCGAATTTGGGTCCCCTCTGTATGAAATGTCTTTGTCACGCATCCACCAGCTGTAACGTCTCATTTGGGTGTCAGAGAGGTTACTGTGGTCCGTTTTACATTCCTAGACATTACTGGGTGGACTCGGGTAGAGTGACACTACCTGATGATGATCCTGATAGAGACAATGGTAAGAGGCGGTATTTGGCACTTACTTACTTTTATGGTTGTATTTAAATCCATTGTATACTTATTCCTATACTGATAAATAAATATAAGCACTGTTTATACCTAATTACCTACCAAGACCTAAATTAGTGTGACGAACTTTATGGTTGTATTTAAATCCATTGTATACTTATTCCTACTGATAAATAAATAAGCACTGTTTATACCTACCAAGACCTAAATTAGTGTGACGAAGATCTGTACCACATTCCATCAAAGTTATCGCGGACCAAGCAAAATCATTTCGAGAAAACTCGATGTAAAATTGTCAAGTTACAACTTGGAGCCCACTACGGTCAATACTATTTTTGCCTTTCCTCAGAAATTTATGGTTGTATTTAAATCCATTGTATACTTATTCCTACTGATAAATAAATAAGCACTGTTTATACCTACCAAGACCTAAATTAGTGAGACGAAGATCTGTAGGTACTACATTCCATCAAAGTTATCGCGGACCAAGCAAAATCATTTCGAGAAAACTCGATGTAAAATTGTCAAGTTACAACTTGGAGCCCACCACGGTCAATACTATTTTTGCCTTTCCTCAGAAAAAGATTGAATACCACAATTAATTGAGACATTGAGAGTTTTTCAGATTTCTACTTAGAGAAATGCCTATAAAGTTAACAAGAGACTTTCCTCAGAAAAAGAAGGAGAAGGAGAGGAAAAGAAAGAACAAGAGGATGACTGACTTTGCTGAAATGCGTTCCTTTTGTTTCTAGCTTTTGCAGACTGTTCGCGAGACTACATGTGTTCTCAGAAGATTGTAGAAAACTACATGGCCAAATGGGGCATGGTAAGTGGTTAGGTTAGTCTCACGATCACTAGGCATGTTTTGCGATCGTATTTCGGAGGGTGTGTCTATGGTCTATGGACGAATATAATCAGACTACATGTGTTCTCAGAAGATTGTAGAAAACTACATGGCCAAATGGGGCATGGTAAGTGGTTAGGTTAGTCTCACGATCACTAGGTATGTTTTGTGATCGTATTTCGGAGGGTGTGTCTATGGTCTATGGACGAATATAATATTCGCGAGACTACATGTGTTCTCAGAAGATTGTAGAAAACTACATGGCCAAATGGGGCATGGTAAGTGATTAGTTTAGTCTCACGATCACTGGGCATGTTTTGCGATCGTATTTTGGAGGGTGTGTCGATGAAAGAATATTTAATCCTTTTAGGTACCTACAGAAAATGGGATAAATTGCATAAAACACGAAGCTGCCTGAGTGTTGTGAATAAATTTCACTCACACAGGTTCAGATATGACGAGGGTGAACTACGAAATTCGTGACATTTATCTACTTACAAACAATTTTTGTAAGTAATCCTATTTTATTTTTGCTAATTAGTCCCTAACATTCCGTCATGAAGTAAAGTTGTTAACTTTTAGGTACAGAAAATGGGATAAATTGCATAAAACACGAAGCTGCCTGTGTGTGGGTGAATAAATTTCACTCACACAGGTTCAGATATGACGAGGATGAACTACGAAATTCGTGACATTTATCTACTTACAGACAATTTTTGTAAGCAATCCTATTTTATTTTTGCTAATTAGTCCCTAACATTCCGTCATGCGCCCGGAATTCTCTTTGAAATTCTTGGATTGGCGTAAGCTTCGTGGTTTTCTCGTATTTTTCTTCCATTTCTTTGATCGGCTCTCGAAACTCTTGCAAACGATTCTGTAATATATTCAATAAGTAATTAGAACGAAAGAAGTGAAAATAACTAGTGAAACATAATTATGGTGATATATGAATCCTACGTTCCTACTGACCGCTGACCGGGACATGAGGTTATACCATCTACTTTTCTTGCTCTGTGAGGGTTTACTCACCAAAGTGTAAAATGAAAGAGATCTCGCCATTTTACAGTTTAGACAAAATATGTCTATATGACACATATGTACCTTCCGCTTGCATATTCTGTGATTATCAACGAAGTAGGTATCTACAAAGGTATTAACATATTGCATGTTATCATTAGTAACCATTATTCAATCAAATTACATTGTGATAGAAACTTCTATGTACTTAATCACTTATTCCAAAGCCCTGATGCGTTATTGATTGAATTCCTAATGAGCTTAATTCAATGTTGATCACTGGGAAGGGATTCCCTAGGGATTAAAGAAGGGCTGTAATCATCTATATCATTGTCATTCCTCCTCTGATAAAGAGATTATAGGAAACCTGCTGGGGGAAAGCGGTAAGTTGTTAATATTGTTTCCTTAGTCGAGCTTCAACTGATGGAAAATTGCATTAATAAGTACATACCTACCATTACTGGTAGAATGATCGTTCGAATTCAAAATGAGGTCAATTAAAAAAATGTTAAAGTGACTAGTGGTACGCGTACCACAAATTGGGAACCTTTGCATTGAAGGATGAAGCTAAAGGCTTAAAAAGGTAAGGTAAAACTACTCAGTTTAATCTACGGGTAATTATTTCCTTTAGGACTGATAGATGCGAAACCAGCAGAAAAGGAAGTCTCCCTTTCATCAAACTTCTTCTTTCTTCTCCCTTTGGTTCTGTTTCCGGGATTTCTGTTCTAACAATTTCTATAGAAAACTTTCTCCTTCTCTTGAAAGAAAAAGTTAACTAGTCCGTGATTATCTGTCATGAAAATTAATTTTAAAAGAACATCCAACGAAAACTGTTAGCCCCGCACTTCACATTCACCTTCCTTCTTGCTCAGTTACTATCAATATCCTTCTAAATAATTCAAACCCCCATAATTCGACAAAATCCATTTTTAATATGGTTACCTATCAGGTAGGTAACTACTTGCCTAAGTAAAATAAATGCAAGTAGGTACTTATCTAGGTAATGAAAATGTATACTTTAGTCATTAAGTACAAATAGGTGAACCTCTTCTATGACGGGAGTTTCACTAACGAAAATTTCACTACAATAACAATGAGAGCTTAACATTAATGTAATAAATGATATGTAACTAACTACCCTATCATCTACTATTCTAATGCCTAAATCTATTATTTATGAACTTTTTAGGGAGGGCTGGGAAGGGGGGGTTAAACGAACCAGTTTGACACCTAATACCTGCAATTCGTTTGGAAAGGTTTCTTAGAAAACCTGCGAACTGAATTTTACTTTTTTAAACAAGCGTTCGTCTTTCTAATTTGGGAAACAGGGACAACAAAATTATCATGAAAGAGAACAACTTGAGTCCATCTTTAAAGATAAATCTGATAAATACAGTGGTCATTCCGGCTCATATTTACACTTAATTTAAATAGGTAGTTGACAATATTGCTTTCAGATTTAATTAAAAATGTATCTACGAACAATACATAAGAGCACCTAATGGGAAATAGTGGGAAGCTACATAATGAAATTCGAAGAAATCTTCAATTTCAAATCAAGGATCAGGATGAGCAACTAAAAGTTGCCAATCAAGTCTCATATTATGACCTTTTAGACATTATTTTCTACATTGTTGCTTATTTTCCTTAGCCAGTCTTTTGGCTTCTTCTTTCAATCTCTTCTTCTCTGCTTTAGCCTGTTTTTTGAGCTGCTTGATTTCGGCTTTACTCAGTTCTTTCTTGTTTTTCTTACTATCACTTTTACTGTCTTTTTCTTTAGTTTTCTCATTTACTTTTTCAATGGATTTTGATTTACCAGTAGCGTTACTGGCGAGTTCTATCTTATCCAACTCTTTACTGTCAACCGAGGATTTCCTACTCATGGTAAGTGATCTTCTCATAGTAACAAATATGGTCACAAGATTCTACTGAATTTTGAAGACTAGAAAAAAGATGAGACCAAAACAATTTATGAAATTGGAATATTGTCTTAAATTTCCAACGAGACAAACTGCGTTGTTGAAAAGGTTATTGGTACAGACTTGGTCCTCGGAAGGTGAGAACGAAGTTTACCAAGGGTTTCAGAGTTCGTGGGGATCCGTAAATTTGCAGAAACCCAAAAGCTTATTATATCACTGGAACTTATAAGAACAATTTCCGCATTTTTCCCCCGAGTAAACTGAAAGCAATTTATCATTGTACCTATTTTCCTAATTGTTCCTCAGGTAGGGTACCTATCCATCAATTTCAGTTTGATGAGACCTATCAGTCAGCTGTAGCTGTATTGCATAGGGAGCACTTGGTAATAATGTGATACCCACAAAAAATATGAAAGAACTTAGGAGAGTTATGTCATTATGAAGATTCTTCTTCGTTCTCAGATAGGTAAACAATGGGGAATATGTACCTACTTTGGAGTTCGTTGCTGTGATCCAACCTTATTTCAAGTTTAGATCTCTGCAGTCTGTGTTCAGTATTTCCTTGACATTTATCTTTCGTTGTCACAGAACCTCATTAAACTGTTAAAAACTATCAGTTCAAGCTACATGATTTCTTTTATTAGCTACACAATTTCTTTTATTAGACTTTTTTCTAATATGAGGTGACGTAGCATTTTTTAACTATCTCAGAAAGTGCGATATTTATTATTTTTAAAACTGTTTGGAAAATTGTCCACTTTTGGTGCGGATTTTTTTACTTGTTCCTTTTTTATTTTTTCATATTTCCACCTCATAGCCTCATACCGGTGTTTTCCATTCATGCAATTCTTCTGAAATCCGCGTATACAATGTTCAATGTCAGGGTAAATATAAGAAAGATAGTCAATAAATTATTTATAGGTATTAGGAATTCTCAAAGTGTTTCTATTTTACTTTGTTATACAATATTTAAGCATCATATTTTCCTTTTTCCACATTTTCTTTTTTCTTGGAAAATCTCGACGGGGAAATCTATTTTTGGAACCTGCAAAGGTTTTTATTTATTTTTATGTAAGCTTTGCTTCCAAATATAGAAAATCCTACGCATGATAAAATATTATTCTGTCGCTTAGGTATACCAAATTTCCATTTCCAGCCTATCTGAGACGCGGTGATTTCAACATCATCCTCGTAGACTGGAGTGGCCTGTCCGCCTTTCCCTGGTACACCAACGCTGCCACCAACACTCACATTGTCGGCCACTTCATTGCCGCTTTCATTCGCTTCCTGCAATCCAAAGGCTTTCCGCTGCACAAGATGCACGTCATTGGATTCAGTTTGGGGGCGGAGATAGCAGGATTCACAGGCAAAGCCTTGGGCACCGTGGACAAATTGCCACGGATCACAGGTGAGTGAGGGTGGATATTCGCAGGCATTTTTGACCCTGGCCTGAAAAGCCACGTGGGGCTGAAAAGGCCCATTATGGATAAAGGCGTGATGAAGTTTTGGTGGTCCACAACCACAGATGTGCCACCCCTCATTTACTTCGGTTGAGTGAGACTGTGAGAGTGATAACTTGTTTAAGAGTTTAAGGTCTTCCTCTGACTCCAATGTTTTATGTCGCAGCCGAAATTTGAATCACAGTCCTCCATTTACAAATCCAAGGCGTTTTAGTATTACTGGAGCTACATGTACCTATAATGAATTCTTCTAATAATTATTCTTAATTCTTTATTCCCAGGTTTAGATCCAGCATTTCCGCTCTACGGATTCACCGGTGGCGAAGGTCACCTATCCAAGGAGGACGCGGACTTTGTTGACGTGATTCACACAGATGGAGGTATTCTGGGCTTCCCAGTCCCGATTGGGCATGCTGACTTCTTCCCTAATGGAGGCTTTCCTGTTCAACCGGGCTGCCATATCTTTCTTTAGGTACTTTTTGGTAAGTAGGCACTTGGGTGTTTTTTTTCCATTTTAAAAAATTCAATTATAATTTCTCTTCGTTGATGTTTAAGACACAATGGAGACTTTTTTTTTACCTCCCACTCAGAAACAACGTAGGTGGAAAAATCCCGAGTCTCAAGTACCTACCTACTTTTTGTTTAGAGATCTACTTCATTACATTTTGAAAGGATGAAATAAAATCGTAGCTGGGGCTAATCTAACAATAGCACACAGAATTGCACATTTGTCTAAGCAAATTTCAGGTTTCCTAATTCTTTATTCCCAGGTTTAGATCCAGCATTTCCGCTCTACGGATTCACCGGTGGCGAAGGTCACCTATCCAAGGAGGACGCCGACTTTGTTGACGTGATTCACACGGATGGAGGTATTCTGGGCTTCCCAGTCCCGATTGGGCATGCTGACTTCTTCCCTAATGGAGGCTTTCCTGTTCAACCGGGCTGCCATATCCGTCAGCTGCTGAGAAAGAACTCAATAGAGCACTTCTGTGAGTAGGCGATTTCGTCCTTGACCACTAACTTGGTTAGCTACCGAGAGATAGAGCCGAGAAGATATTGTTTCTGGCCGTTCAGAGCATTTTGTCACCAATGTGAATCCTCTAACTTACGTATTTACGCCAAACGCCAGATAGAGGTATAAGTAACTATAGCCCCTGATAAACATGTAGGTGTGCCTATGCACGGCGAGTTAGAGAGCGCCAATGGTGGCAAGGGAAAAGTAGAAGCTCTATTCTGGACTTGATATTTCGTCGTCATCAAAACTTCAACTCCAAGCTTTTTCAATCAAGATCAAATTGTGAAAAATTGAGAACCTTTGAAAGTAGACAATATAAATTAATACTTCACTGGTTGACTTTCAATTCAATTCCATTCAAACTTTGTTCAATTCGTAATTGTCATGATAAAAATATTAATTATTCTTATATGAAATTAATTTTATTCAATTCATTACTTTCCAGGGCCAATTCTCACACACCGGATATCTTACGTGCTGGACATGAAATGGACCTCAAAATGTCTCACATGAATAGACAAATGACCACTGTGTTCTACATACACGGCTTCACAGAGCAGGCTAATGGCGAAAGTGGTACTACGGTGAAAGATGGTAAGTGAAGGCCTCAGATAGAGGGACAGAACACTATAAAATTGGTCGTTAACGAAGACCCATCACAAAATAGGTACCTACTTATGTACATTATAGCATTATATTATACACATTATGTGCTTTGGAACTGTTTCAAAAAATAGGGTAGGAGGGGGTGAAATTAGCAATGGGGAGAGATGGAGACTGTATGCAGATGCACCACGGATGCTGATACGAAGGGAGTGAATAATGGGAGAGACAATTACCCCTGCATTGATGCTTGATAATAATTTATAAGCTATGCCAATTTCAGAGGGGGAATATTTTCTTTCCGATGAAGTTGGAAGGTTGGAAAATGGAAACACGTTTAAGTGCTTGGTAATTGGAAACACGAATGGCCAGCTTTTAGTGCTTCGCAGGGCTTTCAGTGCTTGGCAGGGCGGACTTTACACACACGAGGTTAGAACATGGAAGTTCAGCAACGTTTACTGTAGTGATTACCTGATTTGTTTAGGGGGAGCTATCCATACCATGTCCGTCCAATATAGCATTAGGTATATCATGAACCCAGACATATACGATCATAACAAAAAGGTGATCAACCACAAATAGTGTTCATTTGACCAAATAGCTTGGTTGAATGATGCCATTTGGAAAAGTTACTAGTGTGACTTTTAATGCAGATAGAATGTTGGGGTTGGGAGTAAATATGACATTAATAATGACACAAAACACCGCGGTATACAATAAACATGACAACATTGAACAAAGACATAGAGGCATTAACATGTCACAGGTCACAATGGCCACAACACATGCGAAAGAGTCTTACATTGCAACGCTCTAGCCTTTTCTTTCTGATATTTCACCCTATCCTCTCTCCTTTACCTGTTAAGATTGCCCAGAGAAGATGAACTAATCCTGGATAGTCCAATAAAAAAGTTTTTACAAGAAAGCATGATTTGGAGTGACCATTTTGAGTCACAATACTCGTATACCTCTTTCTAATGCAGAGTTGGGGTTGGGAGTAAATATGACATTAATAATGACACAAAACACCGCGGTATACAATAAACATGACAACATTGAACAGAGACAAAGAGACATTAACATGTCACAGGTCACAATGGCCACAGCACATGCGAAAGAGTCTTACATTGCAACGCTCTATCCTTTTCTTTCTGATATTTCACCCTATCCTCTCTCCTTTACCTGTTAAGATTGCCCAGAGAAGCTGAACTAATCCTGGACAGTCCAATAAAAAAGTTTTTACAAGAAAGCATGATTTGGAGTGACCATTTTGAGTCACAATACTCGTATACCTCTTCTTGAGGTAGTAAAATTTCCAAACATCGTAGGGCAAAGAGATCTCGCCATTTTACAGTTTAGAAAAAATATGTCTATATGACACATATGTACCTTCCGCTTGCATATTCTGTGATTATCAACAAAGTAGGTATCTATTACAAAGGTATTAACATATGGTAGGTATGATATGTCCTTATAATAAATAAATATACCGAACAACAAGAAGAACCCATTTTAACAAGCTTGATTGGAGAATAGAACATGGAACTGCTGAAATTTTGACTTTTCAAAGTTTCGAACTGAATACGACCATTATATCTACATAGCCACAATTTTTTCAGTATTTTTTGTCGAAAGTCAATGCCTAAAATAGAAAAAATCAACATGCGGTATGATATGTCCTTATAATAAATAAATATACCGAACAACAAGAAGAACCCATTTTAAAAAGCTTGATTGGAGAATAGAACATGGAACTGCTGAAATTTTGACTTTTCAACACCGTTTTTTCAGCTTCCTTGCCTTATGCTTTTCGGTTCTTGCCCAAAGGGAAATGTTCCTACTGCTGCCCCATCAATGAACCTGATGACATCACGTTTCTTCTGTTCACAAGGTAAGTTCATGCAGACATTCGTATAATGAGCGAGAGGGTGTGGGTTCGAATCCTAGCCTAAGGATTTTTTTTTTATCTTGAATAATTTCACTACAATAACAAATATGCTTTTCGGTTCTTGCCCAAAGGGAAATGTTCCTACTGCTGCCCCATCAATGAACCTGATGACATCACGTTTCTTCTGTTCACAAGGTAAGTTCATGCAGACATTCGTATAATGAGCGAGAGGGTGTGGGTTCGAATCCTAGCCTAAGGATTTTTTTTTTTTATCTTGAATAATTTCACTACCATAACAAAAGAACTTACAAGTCAGAGGCGATAACACGTCGATTGCGCCAATTCGAGATGGATTACTGAAGTTAAGCAACGTTGCGCGTGGTTGATATCCGGATGGGTGACCACGTGCTGTTGCCTCACTTAGGCTGGTTTAGGTTGTGAGTAGGCGGAAAGCTTGTTGCCGGGTAAAACCTCCGTCACCAAAGACCTTGGAAGTTATACAATGAAGTTAAAACTCCTAAGAAACAGGAAGAGCTTACCAAAATTCGAGATGGATTACTGAAGTTAAGCAACGTTGCGCGTGGTTGATATCCGGATGGGTGACCACGTGCTGTTGCCTCACTTAGGCTGGGTGAGGTTGTGAGTAGGCGGAAAGCTTGTTGCCGGATGGGGAGTAAAACCTCCGTCAACAAAGACCTTGGAAGTTATACAATGAAGTTAAAACTCCTAAGAAACAGGAAGAGCTCCACTTCATTGCCGCTTTCATTCGCTTCCTGCAATCCAAAGGCTTTCCGCTGCACAAAATGCACGTCATTGGATTCAGTTTGGGGGCGGAGATAGCAGGATTCACAGGCAAAGCCTTGGGCACCGTGGAAAAATTGCCACGGATCACAGGTGAGTGAAGGTGGATATTCGCAGGCATTTTTGACCCTAGCCTGAAAAGCCACG
This sequence comes from Diaphorina citri, assembly GCF_000475195.1. NCBI lineage: Eukaryota > Metazoa > Arthropoda > Insecta > Hemiptera > Psyllidae > Diaphorina > Diaphorina citri. The sequence goes on along the minus strand of NW_007380397.1, from coordinate 25,247 downwards.
TGGGGCTGAAAAGGCCCATTATGGATAAAGGCGTGATGAAGTTTTGGTAGTCCGCAACCACAGATGTGCCATCCCTCGTTTACTTCGGTTGAATGAGACTTCGGTTGAAGTTTTGGTAAAGTCCGCAACCACAGATGTGCCATCCCTCGTTTACTTTGGTTGAGTGAGACTGTGAATATTCGCAGGCATTTTTGACCCTGGCCTGAAAAGCCACGTGGGGCTGAAAAGGCCCATTATGGATAAAGTCGTGATGAAGTTTTGGTAAAGTCCGCAACCACAGATGTGCCATCCCTCGTTTACTTTGGTTGAGTGAGACTGTGAGAGTGATAACTTGTTTAAGAGTTTAAGGTCTTCCTCTGACTCCAATGTTTTATGTCACTGCCGAAATTTGAATCACAGTCCTCCATTTATTCTCAGAGGGGTTCTGTCACGAGGATGTGGCAGAGAGAAGCGTCACCGAATTCATGGGCCTCGCTGTTAGTCACACGTGAGTTAAATACCTATTATGTTCTGGTGGCTCAATCTTTGCAGAGAGGTTGAATTAATTATGTAGTCAAGTACATCAAAAGTGATCCTGAATTGGATTTCAAAAAATGTACCTACATTTCGGTCGCTATTTACTGTTATACGTAATATTTATGAGTAATACATAGCTTTTAGTTCTAAAGCTATTGTCGAAGTCGGAGGAAAGCCGTTCTGGTATAATAATAGATAGACAATATTGATGGTTCATTCCGCTTTGTTTGCGTTTATAACCTGTCAATATAACGTCAACATGTCCCTCTACGTCATTAATTTTTAATATTCTTTGCTTACTATGTACATCCTTCGTTCCTCCTCACTTGTTTGGGAAGAAAAGTAATTTATTACATGCTCACAGGTAGAAATGTCAGAGCCTGAAATGTCAAAAGTACCTGTCGGGGAAATAAAAGAACGCTTTCTTTAGGTACTTTTTGGTAAGTAGGCACTTGGGTGTTTTTTTTCCATTTTAAAAAATTCAATTATAATTTCTCTTCGTTGATGTTTTTCTTCTTTCAATCTCTTCTTCTCTGCTTTAGCCTGTTTTTTGAGCTGCTTGATTTCGGCTTTACTCAGTTCTTTCTTATTTTTCTTACTATCACTTTTACTGTCTTTTTCTTTAGTTTTCTCATTTACTTTTTCAATTGGTTTTGATTTACCACTAACGTTACTGGCGAGTTCTATCTTATTCAACTCTTTACTGTCTACAGAGGATTTCCTACTCATAGAAATACTGTACTTTCTGGAATTTGAGCAGTTTTGAATATTTTCTTTTTCTCTTCTACAAGACAGTGTTTGACTTCGATGTTCAGGTCTTCTAGACGGGCAAGTCTGTTTATCGGTAAGAGGTGCGTTGATTCGACTGATTCTATTCGTCACTTCGTGTTGTTTGCTGAGAGGAGTTGTTTCTAATTGTGTGATGATTTTTTGTGCGCATCTGAAACAAAAATGAATTATTTGAGTAAGGTATTAAATACCTACTTACTAAACAAAGGAAATATCTTTGGTTTAAATCAATACCTACGTATACGTATCAATATATTTGTACGTACCTATATTGGCTTTCGGTACAATTTCAGTACCTAGGGTGCAAATGTAAGCAAACTTATTTTTACAAAGACTTTCTAGGTTCAGAATCTGGACTGGTAAATAATTCCATCCTCCATTGAGAAGATCTTTATTCAAGTTACCGTATTCTTAGTTAGGTATTAAATACCTACCTACTTACTAAACAAAGGAAATATCTTTGATTTAAATCAATACCTACGTATACGTATCAATACGTTTGTACGTACCTATAAGCTTTCGGTACAATTTCAGTACCTAGGGTGCAAATGTAAACAAACTTATCTTTACAAAGACTTTCTATAGGTTTAGGTATTAAATACCTACTTACTAACTTACTAAACAAAGGAAATATCTTTGGTTTAAATCAATACCTACGTATACGTATCAATACGTATGTACGTACCTATAAGCTTTCGGTACAATTTCAGTACCTAGGGTGCAAATGTAAACAAACTTATCTTTACAAAGACTTTCTATAGGTTCAGAATCTGGACTGGTAAATGATTCCATTCTCCATTGAGAAGATCTTTATTCAAGTTACCGTATTCTAGTTGAATTCGAAAGGTCTCTTCCCGCCCGGAATTCTCTTTGAAATTCTTGGATTGGCGTAAGCTTCGTGGTTTTCTCGTATTTTTCTTCCATTTCCTTGATCGGCTCTCGAAACTCTTGCAAACGATTCTGTAATATATTCAATAAGTAATTAGAACGAAAGAAGTGAAAATAACTAGTGAAACATAATTATGGTGATATATGAATCCTACGTTCCTACTGACCGCTGACCGGGACATGAGGTTATACCATCTACTTTTCTTGCTCTGTGAGGGTTTACTCACCAAAGTGTAAAATGA
>NW_007380397.1:2914-22502 GCF_000475195.1 Diaphorina citri | reverse complement strand
TAAAAAAAAAAAAAAAAAAAAAAAAAAAAAAAAAACGGGCTTACTCGTAACCTTATAGGGGGAAGCAAATTCCGGAACTCGTTAGTCTCATTCGATAAGTATTAGTATGAAATCACTACTATTGCCTACCTATTATAAAATTATAAATCACCAAAGGATCTTACCAGAGAACAGGGACGTTCCCGAGGTTACGGAATACAACGACTGAGAAGTGGGAACGTTGGGTTTTGTGCTAGTGGCGCTCGACATCGAATACTGGGACGCTGACGACGGCACATTTGACGCAAATGACGTCGAAAACGCACTCCACGACTTTGACGTGCGCATTCTGTCCGATAAACCGCTACCGGAGCTGTTCTGTTTGAGACGCAGGATTTTGGAGCGACATATGACGCAGCGTAAGGGAAGAAGACGCTGAGAGACGGCGCTCTGAATTGTCTTCACGAAGCATTTGCGGCAAACCACGCGATGTCCGCACGGGTACGTCTGCATACTGGCCTTTGCGTTACAGCAGATGACGCACTGAAACCCACAACAACTTGGGGTGAATATGAATGAGTTTTTGGACGTTTAGGGGGCTTTACCACGGGATCGTTTTACATTGAATACCACAATTAATTGAGACATTGAGAGTTTTTCAGATTTCTACTTAGAGAATTGCTTATAAAGTTAACAAGAGACTTTCTAAGAAATGCTCTCAAAGTTTGCAGGCTAAGTATTCAAGTGATATAAGATTGTAAGATAAGTACTTGAATGATGTAAAATAAGTACTTGAATTGTTCAAACACAAACACTCGAGATAAAATTTTAGATCTAACAAAGACATTCTTTGCGTAGGAGTTCTCATCCTAAAAGTTCAATGACCTTTAAAGAAGAGAAATTCCCAACACAAAAGCTTTTATCGTGTTCTAAAAAACCCACGACATGTGCTTCTCTTTATGAACATTTTATTGACCCTTTTTGATGATGTTTTTTGTACTCAATTTACTGCCAAGTGCTTCGTTCTGTAAGTTGCTTTTGTAGTCAGTTTTAACAGTGGGCCTTTTAAGGATGACTTGTTTCAAGCTACATAATCAAGTTTCTATGTAGGCAAGTACTCAAGTGATATAAGATTGTAAGATAAGTACTTGAATGATGAAAAATAAGTACTTGAATTGTTCAAACACAAACACTCGAGATAAAATTTTAGATCTAACAAAGACATTTTTTGCGTAGGAGTTCTCATCCTAAAAGTTCAATGACCTTTAAAGAGGAGAAATTCCCTACACAAAAGCTTTTATCGTGTTCTAAAAAACCCACGACATGTGCTTCTCTTTATGAACATTTTATTGACCCTTTTTTGTCTAGTACCAACACCTACTACCTAGACTGGAAGTAATGTTTTCATCACAACATGTTTCGTTTTCTACTTCCAGGACTGCAACAGAGATTTAATAGTCTAGTGTCTAGTACCAACACCCACTAGACTGGAAGTAATGTTTTCATCACAACATGTTTCGTTTTCTACTTCCAGGACTGCAACAGAGACGGTGTCACGGATTGCAATGACTATGCCGCTTTGTTGTTCTATGGCAAAGATGAGTGTGAAAAATCCCTCAGCAGCACTAATTTCGGGCGGCGGTATGCTACGTGTAATCCCAGCTCTGGAATACCACTATTGGTCTGACGAGATGGCCAAATTGGGACAGCTGACCATGCGAAATCTGGACGGGTCTGTCAGACCAAGCGACCAAATCTCAAAAAATGGCTGGTTAAGTGGTTATGGTTAACCTTGTTACCTAATATATTTCTCTACCTTTTCTCTGTATCACATACCAAATAGTTTAAAACAAATTTATCACTTTGAATGTCCAAGCAAAAAAGTTGTAGGACTATTTTTGGTCTCTGTCATACCTGACATGGCACTCAATGGCTCGAAAGTATTGAAACATTGTCCGTTTGATCTCCAATGCCCAGTAGTTGAGTAGTAGATAGTTGGATACCAGTTACCGGTAGATACTAAAAGGAAAAGAAGAACAATGATAATTTATACAGTAATAGATGACGTAATCCTCAATTTACTGCCAAGTGCTTCTTTCTGTAAGTTGCTTTTGTAGTCAGTTTTAACAGTGGGCCTTTTAAGGATGACTTGTTTCAAGCTACATAATCAAGTTTCTATGTAGGAAGATATTTCTAAGATCATGAGTCATGTTCCCTCAAAATTGTTTCATTTCAACTCACCTCATCATCTTGAGAAGTAGGAGTATCGGATTCATTCTTCTCTAAAGTTGTCAGCAACTTGTCCTAAAACATGGAGAGTAAAAACTTTCAATTAGAATTTATATTTCGAATTCATACGTCTCCAAATAATGAAAGCATGAGGCTAAGAACTTCATTCAAAGACAGACAAAAAGGTGATCAACCACAAATAGTGTTCATTTGACCAAATAGCTTGGTTGAATGATGCCATTTGGAAAAGTTACTAGTGTGACTTCTAATGCAGATAGAATGTTGGGAGTAAAAATGACATTAATAATGACACAAAACACCGCGGTATAGAATAAACATGACAACATTGAACAGAGACAAAGAGGCATTAACATGTCACAGGTCACAATGGCCACATCACATGCAAAAGAGTCTTACATTGCAACGCTCTATCCTTTTCTTTCTGATATTTCACCCTATCCTCTCTCCTTTACCTGTTAAGATTGCCCAGAGAAGGATAGGCATCGTTGAACTGTTTGTTTTTTAAGTGAACAAACGTGATTGTTACTCATTTTTCTTTCATATTTGGTGTAAACAATCCACTCTTTACCTGTCCTCGACGCGAAGTTCAGAAGTCACAATTCGGAGTTTATATTCTTCTTGTTATATGAAGTATACTAGTGTTTTTCGTGCGTAAGAAGTACTATTTTTGCTGTCGGTAATCAGCATGTAACCAGTGTGTGCTTATTGTGATAGTTGATCCTGAAAGACTAGAGCAAATTTTGGACTTTATACTGTACGAAGGATCAGTATTATTTGAAAGTTCTCCAGGGATTGGATCAGGATTATTTGAAAGTGGATCAACACAACCTCTACTCATGGTGGTAATGAATGTATTTCTCTGCACAACAATGACCATGTACTGGGGTAAGTTCTGTCCAATCTTTAGTCCGTGATTATCTGTCATGAAAATTAATTTTAAAAGAACATCCAACGAAAACTGTTAGCCCCGCACTTCACATTCACCTTCCTTCTTGCTCAGTTACTATCAATATCCTTCTAAATAATTCAAACCCCCATAATTCGACAAAATCCATTTTTACATCAACATAGGTACCTAGACGACTGTAATCTGACACATTACTATACGTATTGTATAAGAAAAGTAGGTTTTTGTCTTGTCATGGCAGTAGGTACAATAGAACAATGGGAGTGCGTATTGTCATGCAAACAAGTAGCTAATACCAGCTGAGCTACCAGATACTCATGTATTAAGGCGGGTCAGGACTGACAACATTGGAGGAATCCAACATTGAATAGCAAACAAATTTGAAACTCTCGTGGGTACTTTTTTTCAATAATCATAGAAGTAAATAGAAATGCTCCTCGCCCTTTGATTATAGATGCCCCTTAGATAGAAATGAAATGGAATTTCCAGGTCAACGCGGCAGCTGTTGTCTTGAATGCTCGAAACCTTGATTTCATAACTCCTCCGATTGGAAAATCTAGAACCAAAAACTACGGGACTACCTCCTGACATGGTCTTACGACCTGACGAGCTTACTCCACAGTTAAACAAGTGTAGATTTTAATAAGAAAATCAGTTCAAAACCAATAATCTCCTGACATGGTCTTACGACCTGACGAGCTTACTCCACAGTTAAACAAGTGTAGATTTTAATAAGAAAATCAGTTCAAAACCAATAATCATCAACATTTAGGAATGTATTCTACTTGATCATCTGATCATGAACTTCAGCAATGTCATGGAGCGTCGCTATTACAACACAAGTGTATTAGGCCTCCTGACATGGTCTTACGGCCTGACGAGCTTACTTCATAGTAAAACAAGTTAGTGTAGATTTTAATAAGAAAATCAGTTCAAAACCAATAATCATCAACATTAATTTAGAAATGTATTCTACTTGATCATCTGATCATGAACTTCAGCAATGTCATGGAGCGTCACTATTACAACACAAGTGTATTAGGAGATTAGGACTATTAGGTTCAGCTAATGCAACAATTGGTAAATTGGTTTCAAAACATGTCGTTAGAGAATAGAACAGAGATTATAATATTGAATGATGATTCGGTGCTCAGCAGGGATCTATATTGTCTCCAGAAATTTAGGCTGTGTACGATAAGTCTTGTTCAGGGAAGGTTAAAACTGTAAGTGATCTTCTCATAGTAACAAATATGGTCACAAGATTCTACTGAATTTTGAAGACTAGAAAAAAGATGAGACCAAAACAATTTACGAAATTGGAATATTGTCTTAAATTTCCAACGAGACAAACTGCGTTGTTGAAAAGGTTATTGGTAGGTACAGACTTGGTCCTCGGAAGGTGAAGATGAAGTTAGTTTACCAAGGGTTTCAGAGTTCGTAGGGATCCGTTAATTTGCAGAAAACCAAAAGCTTATTACCTATATCACTGGAACTTATAAGAACAATTTCCGCATTTTTCCCCCAAGTAAACTGAAAGCAATTTATCAATGTATTTTCCTAATTGTTTCTCAGGTAGGGGACCTATCCATTGATTTCAGTTTGATGAGACCTAGATCAATCAGCTGTAGCTGTACTATGGAGTTCGTTGCTGTGATCCAACCTTATTTCAAGTTTAGATCTCTGCAGTCTGTGTTCAGTATTTCCTTGACATTTATCTTTCGTTGTCACAGAACCTGATTAAACTGTTTAAAAACTATCAGTTCAAGCTACATGATTTCTTTTATTAGCTACACAATTTCTTTTATTAGACTTTTTTCTAATATGAGGTGACGTAGCATTTTTTAACTATCTCAGAAAGTGCGATATTTATTATTTTTAAAACTGTTTGGAAAATTGTCCACTTTTGGTGCGGATTTTTTTACTTGTTCCTTTTTTATTTTTTCATATTTCCACCTCATAGCCTCATACCGGTGTTTTCCATTCATTTAGGTATAGGTATTAGGAATTCTCAAAGTGTTTCTATTTATACATTGTTATACAATATTTAAGTATGATATTTTCCTTTTTCCACATTTTCTTTTTTCTTGGAAAATCTCGACGGGGAAATCTATTTTTGGAACCTGCAAAGGTTTTTATTTATTTTTATGTAAGCTTTGCTTCCAAATATAGAAAATCCTACGCATGATAAAATATTATTCTGTCGCTTAGGTATGGGGGGATGTGTTCTTATTTTCTTACATTTCTACGTGGGAAGGGAGGCATTTATGAGTGTGGGTTTCTCTAAATATAGGTAATTTAATATTCCTTCCCATGCTACGTAAAGTTAGGAACGCTAAGTCTTTGGTGTACCTTGCGACTCGCGACTTACTGTAACAGGATGTAACTTAGCCATTCAACATTCAAATTGAATAGAATTTTCTTAGGTGTCTCAGGATAGGCATCGTTGAACTGTTTGTTTTTTAAGTGAACAAACGTGATTGTTACTCATTTTTCTTTCATATTTGGTGTAAACAATCCACTCTTTACCTGTCCTCGACGCAAAGTTCAGAAGTCACAATTCAGAGTTTATATTCTTCTTGTTGTATGAAGTATACTAGTGTTTGTCGAGCGTAAGAAGTACTATTTTTGCTGACGGTAATCAGCATGTAACCAGTGTGTGCTTATTGTGATAGTTGATCCTGAAAGACTAGAGCAAATTTTGGACTTTATACTGTACGAAGGATCAGTATTATTTGAAAGTTCTCCAGGGATTGGATCAGGATTATTTGAAAGTGGATCAACACAACCTCTACTCATGGTGGTAATGAATGTATTTCTCTGCACAACAATGACCATGTACTGGGGTAAGTTCTGTCCAATCTTCTAATCAAATCGCCTTAGGGATGTAGGTACGCCTTAGGGATGTAGGTAAACCCCAAGATATCTTCAGGACAGTTATTCAGGGATAATTGTTTCGAACTGAATACGACCATTATATCTACATAGCCACATTTTTTTCAGTATCTTTGTCTAAAGTCAATGCCTAAAATAGAAAATATCAACATGTGGTATGATATGTCCTTATAATAAATAAATATACCGAACAACAAGAAGAACCCATTTTAACAAGCTTGATTGGAGAATAGAACATACATAGAACTGCTGAAATTTTGACTTTTCAACACCGTGTTTTCAGCTTCCTTGCCATATGCTTTTCGGTTCTTGCCCAAAGGGAAATGTTCCTACTGCTGCCCCATCAATGAACCTGATGACATCACGTTTCTTCTTTTCACAAGGTAAGTTCATGCAGACATTCGTATCATGAGCGAGAGGGTGTGGGTTCGAATCCTAGCCTAAGGATTTTTTTTATCTTGAATAATTTCACTACCATAACAAAAGAACTTACAAGTCAGAGGCGATAACACGTCGATGGCGCCATTCGAGATGGATTACTGAAGTTAAGCAACGTTGCGCGTGGTTGATATCCGGATGGGCTGTTGCCTCACTTAGGCTGGGTGAGGTTGTGAGTAGGCGGAAAGCTTGTTGCCGGATGGGGAGTAAAACCTCCGTCAACAAAGACCTTGGAAGTTATACAATGAAGTTAAAACTCCTAAGAAACAGGAAGAGCTTACCAACAATAAAGGACCACGTCATTTATTTCATTCAAACGTCTCACATATGAATTAATACTTCACTGGTTGACTTTCAATTCAATTCCATTCAAACTTTGTTCAATTCGTAATTGTCATGATAAAAATATTAATTATTCTTATATGAAATTAATTTTATTCAATTCATTACTTTCCAGGGCCAATTCTCACACACCGGATATCTTACGTGCTGGACATGAAATGGACCTGAAAATGTCTCACATGAATAGACAAATGACCACTGTGTTCTACATACACGGCTTTACAGAGCAGGCTAATGGCGAAAGTGGTACTACGGTAAAAGATGGTAAGTGAAGGCCTCAGATAGAGGGACAGAACACTATAAAATTGGTCGTTAACGAATATACACGGCTTTACAGAGCAGGCTAATGGCGAAAGTGGTACTACGGTGAAAGATGGTAAGTGAAGGCCTCAGATAGAGGGACAGAACACAATAAAATTGGTCGTTAACGAAGACCCATCACACGGTATGGAAGAGAAATAAAATGCCAGATTATATACAAACATATTATGCCGATCTGCCATATCATGATGTGATCCCACCTTTTCAAAAGTATTAACGAAGACCCATCACACGGTATGGAAGAGAAAAATGTCAGATTATATACAAACATATTATGCCGATCTGCCATATCATTATGTGATCCCACCTTTTCAAAAGATCTGAAAATTGTGAAACCCATTATTAGGTAGTAATAACAGGCATCCAATAGATAGGTAAGTTTTGTATTTGTATTATCCCTAGTTGCAGTCAGCTCCCATGGCGTAGTGGTCACTGCACTCGCCTTGTACGCGGGAGACCCGGGTTCGATTCCCGGCGGGGTCAAGAAATTTGTATCATGCAAATGATTGATCCCGTGACTGGCTGTTGCGGGGCCCACTCAGCCTCGTGAGGAAAATGAGTAGCTATGACATGTAAATGCGCATAGCGACCGGTGCCAGCATGGTAGGTAAACATTGGTTGTTAGGATTATTGAGATACTTATTGGGAAAAATCCTACAATGCTGCAGTGAGCACCAAAGTTGTGACATAATAACACAAAGAAACTGCATTTACAATTGCATAGTTACTTTCTCATTCTAGGTACCATCAATTATAATTACATTACACCAGGCCACCCCCCCCCCGTGGCTTGGGGTTTTCCTGGCGGCCAAAGCAAGTGGATGAAATAGGTACTTACAGTTATTTGAAAAATGTGTGCCGAGAAAGAAAGTGAATCGCTCTCAACTTTCCCAATTTTAATTTTTGGTGATTTAAATTAAAGTGGAGCATCCTTTGTCATATTGTCAAAGAAATTTCTATATAGGGACACTACAGAGGGGTCATGGGGATACGTAAGAAGTGTAGAGTAATAGATTTCTAGATTTGGATACCTATCCGAAAATTAACAATTAACAGATTCTTGTTGAAATATAACTCATAAGTGGTAAGTGAGTAAAGTGAGTATCTATTGCTGCAATACCAGTGATTTTAATTTTTGATGAGTCTAAAGTGGAGCATCCTTTGTCATATTGTCAAAGAAATTCCTACATAGGGACACTACAGAGGGGTCATGGGGATACGTAAGAAGTGTAGAGTAATAGATTTCTAGATTTGCATACCTATCAGAAAATTAACAATTAACAGATTCTTGTTGAAATATAACTCATAAGTGGTAAGTGAGTAAAGTGAGTATCTATTGCTGCAATACCAGTGCAATGAAAAATGGAAGATAAATTCATTGAAAAAATATGTAGATACTTACCTACTTATACTAACTAAACAACCTCCGTGAAGATTCCAATGAAACTGTATCTTCTGAATCAAATTCACTTACCTCATAGGAAATAGGTAAGTATCTACTAGCAATGGAAATGAAAGGGAGAGAAGAAAGAGGAAACAAAATTACTACGAACCTACCTACTTATACTAAACAACCTCCGTGAAAATTCCAATGAAACTGATGTATCTTCTGAATTAAATTCACTTACCTCATAGGAAATAGGTAAGTATCTACTAGCAATGGAAATGAAAGGGAGAGAAGAAAGAGGAAACAAAATTACTACGTGGGTACAAAATTTACGAGAAATTCCTTCCTCTCTTGCTTACTTGCAAGGGAATAATCGACAAAATTGATTCCGTATTAGAGCTTTATGGGCCCTCTGAGTTTTAACAAATTCAAAATGGTGCACATAATAAAATTGCAGAAAATTTTCATTTTTATTTCCTCGGGAAACACAATTTATTTAAATTTATTCCATGTTACATTTTGTTTTTGGAATTTTCTCCAGCGTGGTAACCTCTTTGGAGTCTGCAGACTACTCAAGTATAAAATCTGTATGGAAGCTCCTCTGCTCTATTTTCTCCAATCGATATCTACAGGTCGAAAGGATTGTGATAGTATGAAAATAAAAGTTCTTATAAAACCAATATTATAGTGTAGTAGAAGCTGACAAAAGGGTCCATAAGTATAAAGTATGAAAATAAAAGTTCTTATAAAACCAATATTATAGTGTAGTAGAAGCTGACAAAAGGGTCCACGTATGAAAATAAAAGTTCTTATAAAACCAATATTATAGTGTAGTAGAAGCTGACAAAAGGGTCCATAAGTATAATAGCACAAGGAGGTAATATCTCTAGTTTATTTTTAGAAATAAAACACTTCGTCTAACATCATTCGAGAGGGCAAAGTGCTCATGATGCTCGAGTCATACCAAATTTCCATTTCCAGCCTATCTGAGACGCGGTGATTTCAACATCATCCTCGTAGACTGGAGTGGCCTGTCCGCCTTTCCCTGGTACACCAACGCGAAACACTTCATCTAACATCATTCGAGAGGCCAAAGTGCTGAAGTGCTCATGATGCTCGAGTCATACCAAATTTTCATTTCCAGCCTATCTGAGACGCGGTGATTTCAACATCATCCTCGTAGACTGGAGTGGCCTGTCCGCCTTTCCCTGGTACACCAACGCTGCCACCAACACTCACATTGTCGGCCACTTCATTGCCGCTTTCATTCGCTTCCTGCAATCCAAAGGCTTTCCGCTGCACAAGATGCACGTCATTGGATTCAGTTTGGGGGCGGAGATAGCAGGATTCACAGGCAAAGCCTTGGGCACCGTGGACAAATTGCCACGGATCACAGGTGAGTGAGGGTGGATATTCGCAGGCATTTTTGACCCTGGCCTGAAAAGCCACGTGGGGCTGAAAAGGCCCATTATGGATAAAGGCGTGATGAAGTTTTGGTGGTCCACAACCACAGATGTGCCACCCCTCATTTACTTCGGTTGAGTGAGACTGTGAGAGTGATAACTTGTTTAAGAGTTTAAGGTCTTCCTCTGACTCCAATGTTTTATGTCACTGCCGAAATTTGAATCACAGTCCTCCATTTATAAATCCAAGGCGTTTTAGTATTACTGGAGCTACATGTACCTATAATGAATTCTTCTAATAATTATTCTTAATTCTTTATTCCCAGGTTTAGATCCAGCATTTCCGCTCTACGGATTCACCGGTGGCGAAGGTCACCTATCCAAGGAGGACGCGGACTTTGTTGACGTGATTCACACAGATGGAGGTATTCTGGGCTTCCCAGTCCCGATTGGGCATGCTGACTTCTTCCCTAATGGAGGCTTTCCTGTTCAACCGGGCTGCCATATCCGTCAGCTGCTGAGAAAGAACTCAATAGAGCACTTCTGTGAGTAGGCGATTTCGTCCTTGACCACTAACTTGGTTAGCAATCGAGAGATAGAGCCGAGAAAATATTGTTTCTGGCCGTTCAGAGCATTTTGTCACCAATGTGAATCCTCTAACTTGCGTATTTACGCCAAACGCCAGATAGAGGTATAAGTAACTATAGCCCCTGATAAACATGTGGGTGTGCCTATGCACGGCGAGTTAGAGAGCGCCAATGGTGGTAAGGGAAAAGTAGAAGCTCTATTCTGGACTTGGTATTCCGTCGTCATCAAAACTTCAACTCCAAGCTTTTTCAATCAAGATCAAATTGATATTCCGTCGTCATCAAAACTTCAACTCCAAGCTTTTTCAATCAAGATCAAATTGTGGAAAATTGAGGACCTTTGAAAGTAGGCAGGGGGAAAACAAAAACATCAACGAGAAGATCGTCCGATGTGTACCTAGTTGTCCCGACATGAAATTTAATTCTTATCCGTCGTCATCAAAACTTCAACTCCAAGCTTTTTCAATCAAGATCAAATTGTGAAAAATTGAGGACGTTTGAAAGTAGGCAGGGGGAAAACAAAAACATCAACGAGAAGATCGTCCGATGTGTACCTAGTTGTCCCGACATGAAATTTAATTCTTCAGACAGGGGGAAAACAAAAACATCAACAAGAAAATCCTCCGATGTGTACCTAGTTGTCCCGACATGAAATTTAATTCTTTCGACAGCCCATCAGATGCTTTTAGTACATTTTATTATGTAGGACAAGTCGCGGGAGTATTTTTAGCTGCTGGATGCTTTTAAATAACTCTTCAATCATTCATTCCTCCTTCACCTCCTCCTCCTCCTCCTCCTCCTTTCCTCCCTTGTCTGTCTTGGTTTCTGACATTTCCTGTCGTCAGATTTCAGTTTAATATTTCTCCCTCAGAGCATTACGCTCTATCTTCAGTTCTCAATTTTCGTGAAAATAATCCCTCAGTAACGGCGAAGTCCCTTTTGCATTGCTCTAGGATAAATCCTTTCACATCCATGTCTGTACGGAGACGGAAAATAACTAGTGAGAAATTTTACCCTATGTGGGATTCAAATCCAGTATTTCCAGGTCATCCCATTCCTCTTGACAGCTTGTCCACACTCCACACTGAGTGACTGAGTCTCACTGAGGTCATTTTTTGGATACTTTGTTGTAGCAGGGTGATATTGTCAAATAACAGAATCAACAATGAATAAATAATAATCTTGCTCCTCTCTCTTTCACTCGGTAGACCCGCATATCCTAGCCATGCTTTTACTAGCTAATATTGCACCCTCATAATCGAGTTTTTCCTCGCCTCCTCCTCCTCCTTCTTCTTCTACTTCTTCTTCTTCTCCTCCTCCTCCTTCTCCTTTCCTCCGTTGTCTGTCATGGTTTCTGACATTTCCTGTCGTCAGATTTCAGTTTAATATTTCTCCCTCAGAGCATAACGCTCTATCTTCAGTTCTCAATTTTCGTGAAAATTATCCCCCAGTAACGGCGAAGTCCCTTTTGCATTGCTCTAGGATAAATCCTTTCACATCCATGTCTGTGCGGAGACGGAAAATAACTAGTGAGAAATTTTACCCTATGTGGGATTCAAATCCAGTATTTCCAGGTCTCCTCTTAACAGCTTGTCCACACTCAACACTGAGTCTCACTGAGAACATTTTTTGGATACTTTGTTGCAGCGGGTGATATTGTCAAATAACACAATCAACAATGAATAAATAATAATCTTGCTCCTCTCTCTTTCACTCGGTAGACCCGCATATCCTTGCCATTTTTACTTTCTATTACTACAGTATAGCGGAGCTATACTAGTAATGAAAGTATTGCAATCGGTCCAAATTTTCAAAATCGGGAAATGGTTGGAAATATCCGTTTTGGGATCCCCTGATGTCAAAAAAGTGATTTTTAGCCCATGGTCTGTACGTAACGTACGTACGTACGTAACGTACGTACGTACGTAACGTACGTACGTACGTAACGTACGTACGTACGTAACGTACGTACGTACGTAACGTACGTACGTACGTAACGTACGTACGTACGTAACGTACGTACGTACGTAACGTACGTACGTACGTAACGTACGTACGTACGTAACGTACGTACGTACGTAACGTACGTACGTACGTAACGTACGTACGTACGTAACGTACGTACGTACGTAACGTACGTACGTACGTAACGTACGTACGTACGTACGTACGTACGTACGTGCGTACATACATACGTACAGACCATGGGCTAAAAATCACTTTATAGATACAAATAGGTACCTACTTATGTACATTATAGCATTATATTATACACATTATGTGCTTTGGAACTGTTTCAAAAAATAGGGTAGGAGGGGGTAGAATTAGCAAAGGGAGAGAGGGAGACTGCATGCAGATGCACCACGGATGCTGATACGAAGGGAGTGAATAATGGGAGCGACAATTACCCCTGCATTGATGCTTGATAATAATTTATAAGCTAGGTATGCCAATTTCAGAGGGGAAATATTTTCTTTCCGATGAAGTTGGAAGGTTGGAAAATGGAAACACGTTTAAGTGCTTGGTAATTGGAAACACGAATGGCCAGCTTTCAGTGCTTGGCAGGGCGGACTTTACACACACGAGGTTAGAACATGGAAGTTCAGCAACGTTGATTGTAGTGGTTACCTGATTTGTTTAGGGAGAGCTGTCCGCCCAATATAGCATTAGGTATATCATGAACCCAGTCATATACGATCATAAAGAACTTACCTACTCATTTAGTAAAGTACAACCAACTACAAGTAGACACTATCTATTCAATAGAAAATGAAATTCCAGAGCTCTTGACTCCACTTGCAAACTTTGAAACCTCTTTGCCAGTAACAACAAGAAACCCATTATTAAGTAGTATATAATAACAGGCATCCAATAGATAGGTAAGTTTTGTATTTGTATTATCCCTAGTTGCCTACCTGAGGGTAGACACTATCTATTCAATAGAAAATGAGATTCCAGAGCTCTTGACTCCACTTGCAAACTTCGAAACCTCTTTGCCAGTAACAACAAGTGTCTCTATCTAAACCTCCTTGCCAGTTCATTATGAAAACTGCACTTGTCAGCTTAATTAGATTGCCTCTACACCAAATTAGATTTCCTCCTTTTCAAATTTTCTACTTGCATAAGAAACCAGTCGAAATAATTGAACTAATTTTTCGCTCAGCATTTTGTGTCAAATGCATTTTAAAAATGAAAGCCCGAACGTGGAGCAGAATTCCTTCTTGCGTTCCTTACCCTATAGGAAGGAAAGTTTTGTGATTTTACCGTTTTCGGTGTAGGTAGGGTAAGTGTACCATTTATTCGCCCACCTAAAAAACGTACCATTTATTGGCCCACCTGTACCATACGCCACATAAGTCTGAGAAGCCCGAACGTGGAGCAGAATTCCTTTTTGCGTTCCTTACCCTATAGGAAGGAAAGTTTTGTGATTTTACCGTTTTCGGTGTACTAGTTAAGCACACATAGTATAATGAAGGAATAAATGAGACTTTAACCATGAACTGGAAAGGCGCCATACGCTCATTAACTGCTGAAAATTATGAGATCATACCTATTGGGCTTATAGATAGCCCAATCTTTGGAAACTACCTGAACTAACTTCATACGTAACTATAGGTAGGTACTTATAATACTCATCTGTGGTGGACTCGAAAAAATAATTATGAGTTCCAAAATCCCAAAAATTCAGTGTCCGGAACTTGAGCCCTTTTTCCAGATCTCATCTGTGGTGGACTCGAAAAAATAATTATGAGTTCCAAAATCCCAAAAATTCAGTGTCCGGAACTTGAGCCCTTTTTCCAGATCTCACGTGGTTGGAACATTGAAGTTCAGCAACGTTGAATGTAGTGGTTACCTGATTTGTTTAGGGGGAGCTATCCATACCATGTTCGTCCAATATAGCATTAGGTATATATTATCATGAACCCAGTCATATAGGATCATAAAGAACTTACCTACTCATTTAGTAAAGTACAACCAACTACAGTTGCAAGAAAATAAAAGAGTAAAACTTATAATCCAATAGCCTAGAGTCCTAAAGCTAGACTATTAGCGAGAAGTTATCCCCATTAAACTTACACATACTAATTTTAACCACCCCTAGAATTATTTTATGTCTGCATTTTTTACATACCTAGAGTCCTAAACTATTAGCGAGAAGTTATCCCCATTAAACTTACACATACTAATTTTAACCACCCCTAGAATTATTTTATGTCTGCATTTTTTACATAGGGCAATTTGTCCGCTAATAACTCACATTGAAAAATCATTATTACTCTCGGCGCGAATTTCAAATTGCCTTCTGGCCATTGTATCCGGAACTTGATAGTTAATTGCCGGTTTGCGTGATGTGCTACGAAGATGGAACAAGAAACAAACTTTACAAGGTCGAACGCCGGAAACATGGAGGGAAACTTGAGAAGGATTGAAACTCGAAAAATAGCTGGACATTGGGGAGAGATGAAAACTCGGGAAAGTATCGAGTTTTGACTCTTTTTAGACTCTTTAGAAAAATGGATTTGAAGTTTTTGATGTCTATTGAAAGGTACAAGGGGGATTTTACAAAAACTCGTGTGTTTTAGTGGATATAGGCGATACAAACGTAATTATTTTTGGGACTGACGACTGACTGGGTAACAGATTACCCTAAAAGGGCCTAAAACGTAATTATTTTTGGGACTGACGACTGACTGGGTAACAGATTACCCTAAAAGGGCCTAAGACGTAATTATTTTTGGGACTGACGACTGACTGGGTAACAGATTACCCTAAAAGGGCCTAAGTAATGACTAGGCCACCGGCCACCCTTCTTCGACACTTCAATTAGGTACATACTTCATTACTTCGACAGTGAGTGTCATTCTAGGTTTGATATTTTAATAGGAACTTGACTATACGACAGTTGACGTCTATGTGTTATACTTATGACTCATAAAAAAGAACATCGACAGCAAGAGTGATTACGATGCTCTTCCTACCTGACGAAAATCTCGGGAGAAAAACAGAACAATGAGGATCTCTAATAAATAGAAAAAACGAGGATCTCTAATAAATGGAACAACGGAAAGATCTCTAATAAATAGAAGAAATAGAAAGCAAAAAACGTGCGCGGTTTCCAACAGCCACACTAGGGAAATAAATGAAGAGATTTTTCAAAAGGGCAAAACGAAGTGCACTTTTGAAAGAGGAAACAAAAGAACTGAACTCCTTTTTTTCTGTTTTTACTTCGTCATATTCTTCTAAAAGTAGGACATGTGAAACAGAGGAAAGGGAACAAGGGACAAGAGAAACAGGGGAAAGGGAACAAGGGAAATAGAAGAAAGGAGACAAATAGCAAGGAAAGGGAAAACAAAATAGAGATAGGGGGGGAATTCCCCAGAGTCAATCTAGAACCTAGAACGACAACATCTAAACTGAGAATGAAGAAAACTGTGAAGAATCTTTTCAAGCAATATTATCCTCCTCAAAAGGACTTGTAATCTTCTTAAACATTGGAGTAATATTGGATCTCAGACGGTGTGAAATTGTGATTGCACTTAAGTGGGACCACACACGTTCCGGCCCGGCGTGACGGTCTGACAGACCTAGATCTGTCAGCCAGTTGAAACGTGAGTGTGGCGGGCCATAGGCATAGGAACCAATAGATCTGTACATAATACATAGAAGTAGGTAAGATTATCATAGAACATAGACTCGATGAGACTTTGTAAAGTCCCATAACATAAGCCAAGGATAGCATTTTGAACCTTGAATCTACCTCTGTGACCAACCTTACAAATTATCCTCACTATCTTTCAATCAAAGGTCTAATTTAAAAAATTCGATGGTAATAAAACAGACTCACATTGGTATGTAGATACTAAGTCAAAAGGCGTTGGCGGGATATAAGCAAAACAGAGGCACGCTATTTTGTTGTTAAAAAACAAAGTAGAACGGGGGTTGAAAATCAACTCTGTAATTTGAAATTTGATCAAAAGATTATTTATTAAGATATTTGAGAAATAATTGGTAGGTACATAAGAAATTTAATAATAATTTATAAATACCTAATGCTACGAAGATGGAACAAGAAAGAAACTTTACAAGGTCGAACGCCGGAAACATGGAGGGAAACTTGAGAAGGATTGAAACTCGAAAAATAGCTGGATATTGGGGAGAGATGAAAACTCGGGAAAGTATCGAGTTTTGACTCTTTTTAGACTCTTTAATAAGAAAAATGGATTTGAAGTTTTTGATGTCTATTGAAAGGTACAAGGGGGATTTTACAAAAACTCGTGTGTCTTAGTGGATATAGGCGATACAAACGTAATTATTTTTGGGACTGACGACTGACTGGGTAACAGATTACCCTAAAAGGGCCTAAGTAAGGACTAGGCCAGCCTTCTTCGACACTTCAATTACTTCGACAGTGAGGGTCATTCTAGGTTTGAGATTTTAATAGGTACTTGACTATACGACAGTTGACGTCTATGTGTTATACTTATTAATATTCTTTGCTTACTATGTACATCCTTCGTTCCTCCTCACTTGCTTGGGAAGAAAAGTAATTTATTACATGCTCACAGGTAGAAATGTCAGAGCCTGAAATGTCAAAAGTACCTGTCGGGGAAATAAAAGAACGCTTTCTTTAGGTACTTTTTGGTAAGTAGGCACTTGGGTGTTTTTTTCCATTTTAAAAAATTCAATTATAATTTCTCTTCGTTGATGTTCAAGACACAATGGAGACTTTTTTTTACCTCCCACTCAGAAATAACGTAGTTGGAAAAGTCCCGAGTCTCAAGTACCTACCTACTTTTTGTTTAGAGAGATAGGTAGGTATCTACTTCATTACATTTTGAAAGGATGAAATAAAATCGTAGCAGGGGCTAATCTAACAATAGCGCACAGAATTGCACATTTGTCTAAGCAAATTTCAGGCGTTCATAAAAATATCTCTTTGATTTCTCCATTTCAAAGAATCACCTGGTCACGAGTTACAAAATTGTATTTGTCGAGTTACAACCTACCAAGACACAATGGAGACTTTTTTTACCTCCCACTCAGAAATAACGTAGGTGGAAAAATCCCGAGTCTCAAGTACCTACCTACCTACTTTTTGTTTAGAGAGATAGGTAGGTATCTACTTCATTACATTTTGAAAGGATGAATTAAAATCGTAGCAGGGGCTAATCTAACAATAGCACACAGAATTGCACATTTGTCTAAGCAAATTTCAGGCGTTCATAAAAATATCTCTTTGATTTCTCCATTTCAAAGAATCGCCTGGTCACGAGTTACAAAATTGTATTTGTCGAGTTACAACCTACAAACCGAAAGTAAATAACATCAAAATAATATCGAATTTCATATTACTCTATCTCTGGACACGAAAATGTAATATAATACATTACCTACTCTATTCGGAAGCAATAGAACATGCATATCTACATCAAAATTCTGAAACATTCATTCAAAATTGAAAAAATGAAAAAGTATGAAGAAAAACTGTCATAACAGAATTACAGAATACTGTTTTGTTTTTCTGGAATAAAAAAAAAATGTCTGTCTAGGACGTTTAGATAGTGATTCTCCCTTGTATCTAGGTAGGTACACAACACATACCATTAATATGTCATAATGTTTTTAGGGAGAATATTTGTACAGAAGAGTATTGAGGAAAAAAACAGCTATTTCTATTCGGAAGCAATAGAACATGCATGTCTACATCAAAATTCTGAAACATCCATTCAAAATTGAAAAGAAAAAAAAAATTCTGGAATAAAAAAGAAATGTCTGTCTAGGACGTTTAGATAGTGATTCTCCATTGTATCTAGGTAGGTACACAACACATAGACACATACCATTAATATGTCATAATGTTTTTAGGGAGAATATTTGTACAGAAGAGTATTGAGGAAAAAAACAGCTATTCAAGAACTTTACACTCTATCCGAAAGCAATAGAACATGCATGTCTACATCAAAATTCTGAAACATCCATTCAAAATTGAAAAAAATGAAAAAGTATGAAGAAAAACTGTCATAACAGAATTACAGAATACTGTTTTGTTTTTCTGGAATAAAAAAAATGTCTGTCTAGGACGTTTAGATAGTGATTCTCCCTTGTATCTAGGTATAGGTACACAACACATACCATTAATATGTCATAATGTTTTTAGGGAGAATATTTGTACAGAAGAGTATTGAGGAAAAAAACAGCTATTCAAGAACTTTCGACAATTTGACACCAATACATGCAATTTAAAACTGTTTCTAGCAAACGAACAGATAAACATTCACGCAGACTATTGAATTTAAACTTAGATAAAAATTTGACACCAATACATGCAATTTAAAACTGTTTCTAGCAAACGAACAGATAAACATTCACGCAGACTATTGAATTTAAACTTAGATACCAAAACGTTTAAACATTTGAAAAGAAAACAGCAATAACTTTCATTGAGCTTGTCTAAATCTAAGGGAAATATAGTGCCTAATATCACGCAGTTTACCCAGAAAACACAGAAAAAAGCAATAAAAACACTTCAGTAAATTTTGTATCCTGACAAATGATAGCTTTTGCGTATTCACATACCTACTTCAGAAGAAAATAAACGAAGGCGGTTTTAGGAAAAGATTTAGGTGAGAAAAGGCCCACAGAATTGTTTCGTTTAAACGCAAATAACCGTAAATTACAAGGTAGTTACGTTAATTGCCTTGATACAGAAAATAAACACTAGATTCTAGAACATGAAACTCACACAAAAAGGAACAATTGAGGAATGAAATTAGATAATACTTAAAGCTAGGCTTGCCAAATATCCAAAATGTCGATTCGGGACGCGAATCCGCGAACATAATTGCCAAATCCGCGAACATAATCGCAAAATCAAAGTGTGGCTGTTGAGGGCTGAATTTTGGAAAAAGTTCGAAAGGAGTTGGCGTTTTTCGGGACCTCAGATTTCGGCCAAGTCGGTCAATCGTTCCTAAGAAATATTTAAAGTGTAGGTACATTAAATTGGAAATCGCCAAATCCGCGAACATAATCGCGAAACCCGCGAACATAATCGCGAAATCCGCGAACATAATCGCGAAATCCG
>NW_007380397.1:0-2904 GCF_000475195.1 Diaphorina citri | reverse complement strand
AATAATCGCGAAACCCGCGAACATAATCGCGAAATCCGCGAACATAATCGCGAAATCCGCGAACATAATCGCGAAATCCGCGAACAAAATCCAAGTCGGTCAATCGTTCCTAAGAAATATTTAAAGTGTAGGTACATTAAATTGAAATGGGGGTCTTGTCTGACGAAGTGTGGCTGTTGAGGGCAGAATTTTGGAAAAAGTTCGAGAGGAGTTGGCGTTTTTCGGGACCTCAGATTTCGGCCAAGTCGGTCAATCGTTCCTAAGAAATATTTAAAGTGTAGGTACACCAGCTGCGCATATAGTATAGGCAAAAATCTATGTTCATTTCGCCTTAACGTTGTCAACACTGTTTTCTCCTCAGAAATTATAGCCTATTCTTTGCTTACTATGTACATCCTTCGTTCCTCCTCACTTATTTGGGAAGAAAAGTAATTTATTACATGCTCACAGGTAGAAATGTCAGAGCCTGAAATGTCAAAAGTACCTGTCGGGGAAATAAAAGAACGCTTTCTTTAGGTACTTTTTGGTAAGTAGGTACTTAGGTGTTTTTTTTCCATTTTAAAAAATTCAATTATAATTTCTCTTCGTTGATGTTTAAGACACAATGAAGACTTTTTTTTACCTCCCACTCAGAAACAACGTAGGCGGAAAAATCCTGAGTCTCAAGTACCTACCTACTTTTTGTTTAGGGAGATAGGTAGGTATCTACTTCATTACATTTTGAAAGGATGAAATAAAATTGTAGCAGGGGCTAATCTAACAATAGCGCACAGAATTGCACATTTGTCGGACAAATTTCAGGTGTTCATAAAAATATCTCTTTGTGATTTCTCCATTTCAAAGAATCACCAATGTGAATGTTACAAAATTTCTGGTGGCTCGAACTTTGCAGAGAGGTTCAATTAATTATGTAGTTATGTACATCAAAAGTGATCCTGAATTAGATTTCAAAAAATGTACCTACATTTCGGCCGCTGTTTACTGTTATACGTAATATTTATCAGTAATACATAGCTTTTTAGTTCTAAAGCTATTGTCGAAGACGGAGGAAAGCCGTTCTGGTATAATAATAGATAGACGATATTGATGGTTCATTCCGCTTTGTTTGCGTTTATAACCTGTCAATATAACGTCAACATGTCCCTCTACGTCATTAATTTTTAATATTCGAAAGGGAACAAGGGACAAGAGAAACAGGGGAAAGGGAAATAGAAGAAAGGAGACAAATAGAAAAGAAAGGGAAATAAAATAGAGATGGGGGGAAATTCCCGGAGTCAATCTAGAACCTAGAACGACAACATCTAAACTGAGATGAAGAAAACTGTGAAGAATCTTTTCAAGCAATATTATCCTCCTCAAAAGGACTTGTAATCTTCTTAAACATTGGAGTAATATTGGAAAAACTTTGTTAAACATGTTATACGAGCTGTTTTTTGTAGGTAGGTAGTATGTTGCGTATACTTGAAGTTGTAAGTTGTAATTGTAATAGCTTAATTATGTTAAGTTGCTTTGATCCTAAGCAATACTGGTAATCTTCAATAGATACGAGTATACTCGTATTTTCCTCAAAGAGGAGTCTGTTGGACTTACTCCTTTCTGATTTTCCTCTCTAACTTTGTACTAGGGCACTAGGTCAGTTAAAAAATGGGTGCTAAAAAAATGGGTAGACCAGGCAGACGTAGCCAATTCAGACTGAAGTAGCCAATCAACAAAGGTAAAAAATATAAATAAATGGACGATTCCTATGTAAAAAGTTGGGGTAAAGCCAAATCTGAGGTCAAAACTCCGAAAAAATAACTGTAAAAGGTCAAAAATTCAATTTCCATTTTCCGTTCTAATGAAAGAGTTCAAATATGTGTGACGTCAGACTTTACTTAGTTGGTTTTTTCGTCCGTTAGGTAGCGCCACTATGCAAGCGCGCTAGCGGAGGAGCAGATAGAACTGCGCAGAAACGTATGCGCACAAAGACATTAATGCGTTGCCTGCGAGGGAGCTTTGCTCGGGACATTTGATGTGACGTCATCGCCTACGGGCGCGTATGCCGTGACGTCAAAGTTAACGATTTACCGGTATTTTTTTTTATCGATTTATCTCGGGATCTAGAAGTCGTAGAAGAAAAAGAAAAATTCCGTTGGTCCTCATTTTTCCTGCTCTATGACTTTGAAACATCACCCAAGCGCGACTGATATGTGAATGCACTTAACTGGGAATATTTTTTCCACCACACACGTTCCGGCGCGGCGTGACGGTCTGACAGACCTAGATCTGTCAGCCAGTTGAAACTTGAGTGTGGCGGGCCATAGGACCCAATAGATCTGTACATAATACATAGAAGTAGGTAAGATTCTCATAGAGCATAGACTCGATGAGACTTTGTAAAGTCCCATAACATAAGCCAAGGATAGCATTTTGAACGGGTACCTACGTACAGTTCAAAATGCTAATCTTGGATTATATCCGTCTAAAAAGCATTTTTGGTGTGAGGAACATACATACCTAGGTAGGTACCTACTTACCTACCTTACTTATATTCAGATAATAATTAGGTAACTGCATACCTATGTGGGTAGAAGTGATAAACCCTTCATTCCTCAATATTATCAACCCTATTATCATTAAACCTTGAATCTACCTCTGTGACCAACCTTACAAATTATCCTCACTATCTTTCAATCAAAGGTCTAATTTAAAAAATTTGATGGTAATAAAACAGACACACATAGGTATGTAGATACGAAGTCAAAAGGCGTTGGCGGGATATAAACAAAACGGAGGCACGCGATTTTGTTGTTAAAAACAAAGTAGAACGGGGGTTGAAAATCAACTCTGTAATTTGAAATTTGATCAAAAGATTATAATTTATTAAGATATTTGAGAAATAATTGGTAGGTACATAAGAAATTT